>NC_091321.1:32205014-32310014 GCF_038502225.1 Cherax quadricarinatus | reverse complement strand
AGCACGTAAAGAAACTAGAGAAAGTGCAAAGGTTTGCAACAAGACTAGTCCCAGAGCTAAGAGGTATATCCTACGAGGAGAGGTTAAGGGAAATCAACCTGACGACACTGGAGGACAGGAGAGATAGGGGGGACATGATAACGACATACAAAATACTGAGAGGAATTGACAAGGTGGACAAAGACAGGATGTTCCAGAGATTGGACACAGTAACAAGGGGACACAGTTGGAAGTTGAAGACACAGATGAATCACAGGGATGTTAGGAAGTATTTCTTCAGCAACAGAGTAGTCAGTAAGTGGAATAGTTTGGGAAACGATGTAATGGAGGCAGGATCCATACATAGCTTTAAGGAGAGGTATGATAAAGCTCACGGTTCAGGGAGAGTGACCTAGTAGCGATCAGTGAAGAGGCGGGGCCAGGAGCTCGGACTCGACCCCCGCAACCTCAACTAGGTGAGTACAACTAGGTGAGTACACACACACACACACACACATGGGGCCAAGATACATGGAGGGCTAAGATGATGGAGGTGGTACTGGAAAACTTCATGTACCAACACGTAAGGGACACTACAAGAGAGAGAGGAGAGGATGAACCAGCAAGACTGGACCTAGAATTCACCTTGAGTAGTGCAGATATTGAGGACATCACATATGAAAGACCCCTTGGGGCCAGCGATCATGTGGTTTTAAGCTTCGAATATACAGTAAAGCTACAAGTGGAGGGGAAAGCAGGAAGACCAGGACGAATGAAGCCAAACTACAAGAAAGGGGACTACACGGAAATGAACTTTCTGAACGGGGTTCAATGGGACAGAGAACTGGCAGGGAAGCCAGTTAATGAGATGATGGAATATGTAGCAACAATGTACAAGGACGCTGAGGAGAGGTTTGAACCCAAGGGTAACAGGAATAATGGAAAAGCCAGGATGAGCCCATGGTTCACCCAAAGGAGCAGGGACAAAAAAACCAAGTGTGGTAGGGAATGGAAAAGATATAGAAGGCAAAGGACCCAGGAGAATAAGGAGAGCAGTCGTAGAGCCAGAAATGAATATGCACAGATAAGAAGGGAGGCCCAACGACAATATGAAAACGACATAGCAGCGAAAGCCAAATCTGACCCGAAGCTGTTATACAGCCACATCAGGAGGAAAACAACACTCAAGGACTAGGTAATCAGGCTACGGAAGGAAGGAGAGGAGACAACAAGAAATGACCATGAAGTATGTGAGGAACTCAACAAGAGATTCAAAGAAGTGTTCACAGAGGAGACAGAAGGGGCTCCAGAAAGACGGAGAGGTGGGGCACACCACCAAGTGCTGGACACAGTACACACAACCGAGGAAGAAGTGAAGAGGCTTCTGGGTGAGCTAGATGCCTCAAAGGCAATGGGGCTGGATAACATCTCTCCATGGGTCCTGAGAAAAAGAGCAGAGGCGCTATGTGTACCCCTAACAACAATATTCAATACGTCTATCGAAACAGGGAGATTGCCTGAGGCATGAAGACATCAAATGTAGTCCCAATCTTTAAAAAAGGAGACAGACATGAAGCACTAAACTACAAACCAGTGTCACTGACATGTATAGTATGCAAAGTCATGGAGAAGATTATCAGGAGAGGAGTGGTGGAACACCTAGAAAGGAATGATCTCATCAACAGCAGCCAACATGGTTTCAGGGACGGGAAATCCTGTGTCACAAACCTACTGGAGTTCTATGACATGGTGACAGCAGTAAGACAAGCGAGAGAGGGGTGGGTGGATTGCATTTTCTTGGACAGTTCTACACAAGAGATTAGTGCAAAAACTGGAGGACCAAGCAGGGATAACTACAATGGATCAGGGAATACTTGTCAGAAAGACAGCAGCGAGTCATGTTACGTGGCGAGGTGTCAGAGTGGGCACCTGTGACCAGCGGGGTCCCACAGGGGTCAGTCCTAGGACCAGTGCTATTTCTGGTATTTGTGGATGACATGACGGAAGGAATAGACTCCGAAGTGTCCCTGTTTGCAGATGACGTGAAGTTGATGAGAAGAATTCATTCGATCGAAGACCAGGCAGAACTACAAAGGGATCTGGACAGGCTGCAGACCTGGTCCAGCAGTTGGCTCCTGGAGTTCAACCCCACCAAGAGCAAAGTCATGAAGATTGGGGAAGGGCAAAGAAGACTGCAGACGGAGGGGGCCAGAGACTACAAAACCTCGCTCAAGGAAAAAGATCTTGGGGTGAGTATAACACCAGGCACATCTCCTGAAGCGCACATCAACCAAATAACTGCTGCAGCATATGGGCGCCTAGCAAACCTCAGAACAGCATTCCGACATCTTAATAAGGAATCGTTCAGGACCCTGTACACCGTGTACGTTAGGCCCATATTGGAGTATGCGGCACCAGTTTGGAACCCACACCTAGCCAAGCACGTAAAGAAACTAGAGAAAGTGCAAAGGTTTGCAACAAGACTAGTCCCAGAGCTAAGAGGTATGTCCTACGAGGCGAGGTTAATGGAAATCAACCTGACGACACTGGAGGACAGGAGAGATAGGGACGACATGATAACGACATACAAAATACTGAGAGGAATTGACAAGGTGGACAAAGACAGGATGTTCCAGAGATGGTACACAGCAACAAGGGGACACAGTTGGAAGTTGAAGACACAGATGAATCACAGGGATGTTAGGAAGTATTTCTTCAGCCACAGAGTAGTCAGGAAGTGGAATAGTTTGATAAGCGATGTAGTGGAGGCAGGATCCATACATAGCTTTAAGCAGGGGTATGATAAAGCTCACGGTTCAGGGAGAGTGACCTAGTAGCGACCAGTGAAGAGGCGGGGCCAGGAGCTTGGACTCGACCCCTGCAACCTCAACTAGATGAGTACAACTAGGTGAGTACACACACATACACACACACACACACACACAGCTATGCCTCGACCCCTGCAACCACAATTAGGTGAGTACACGCTATGCCTCTTTCTCCCCTGCAACCACTCTCTCTCTCTCTCTCAATTAGGTGAGTACACGCTCTCTCTTTCTCTCTCTCTCTCTCTATCTATCTATCTATCTATCTCTATCTATCTCTCTCTCTCTCTCTCTCTCTCTCTCTCTCTCTCTCTCTCACACACACACACACACACACACACACACAAGCCTGACCCGAAGCTGTTGTACAGCCACATCAGGAGGTAAACGACAGTCAAGGACCAGGTAATCAGGCTGAGGAAGGAGAGATCACAAGAAACGACCGAGAGGTATGTGAGGAGCTCAACATGAGATTCAAAGTGTTAACAGAAGAGACAGAAGGGACTCCAGAAAGACGGAGAGGTAGGGTACACTATCAAGTGTTGGACACAATACATACAACTGAGGAAGAGTGGAACAGTGAAGCAGTCATTATGGAGTACTCGCTGCAGAGTTCACACAACCTGGGGCATAACCTGCTGGTGCCCTCGAGTGAAGCGTCATCAGTACTCAGCAACTGGGCAGGACTTCTTCTGGCAAGCGACTCAGGAGGACATTTCTCGACTGGTACTGTCACCTGGGCTGCCACTGCCGGCGAGTGAAGTGAGTCGTGAGTCAGGAACTATGGAACTGAACTGGTACTGTCACCTGGGCTGCCACTGCCGGCGAGTGAAGTGAGTCGTGAGTCAGGAACTATGGAACTGAACTTCTCCAGGCCGAGGGACTGACAACCTCAAATTCTACGACTTCAAGGGTGATGGACTGATTACATCGTCTTCACATCTCTACTGTTCCTGCCTACTTTCTGTATTCGACTGAAGAAGCCTACTGTGTAGGCGAAACGTTTCGGAATAAAGTTGCCTAACTGTTGCCTATGTGTCTTACCTACCAATCCTGTGTCTGAATGATGGAGCTTGCAGACATGACTTCAGGACTACTCGTAGAGAGACGGATGCTTCTTGTATGGGGCGATGAAGTGAAGACAATATTATTGGCTTCCACCCTCTCTCTGGGCAACACACTTGCTGCGACAACCGCTAAGCCACCAATATCGCAATTGATTTGGGTGCTTTGTCCAAGCAGAGTCAATGATAAGGCTCTTCAGAGGCTACGTTAGTTTTTTTTTTTGTTTCGTACACAGGCAGTGTGTTTAAGGCACCCAGGCCCGGAGGTCTATGCCCGGGAGAGAGTGACAGAGTAGACCTTGTTGACTGGGTGAGCTCGGCTACCAGAATGAGGACAGAGGAAGCATGGTGCGGGCTGAGGTAGGTAGGCCTATAGGTGGTAGCACCAGCATGGCACTAAATATGAACACAGCTGGGCATACATTAACCCCGGCAAATGCAAAGTCATGAACATTGGGGAAGGACAAAGAAGACCGAGGACGGAGTATAGGCTAGGTGGCCAAAGACTGCAAACCTTAGTCAATGATGCTAGATAATCTAAAGGATTCTAGATAATCGGAAGGAAGCACTAACCAGGGAATTGGAAAATATTGAGCCTAAGTTAAAGGACTCATACAGGATCCAGGAGAGACAAGAGGAGCTAAAAGCAGTGAAATTGAAAGAAATTCTAAATATTTATTTTCATATGCCAAAAACAAGGCAAAAATCACTTCTAATATATGACTGTGTTCAGCGAGCCACTAATCAGTCTTTTTCATGAATGAACCTCAAAATCCCGTCAATGTATGCCAAATTTCTGATATAACCCTAACTCCACTAGACTTTGAGAAAGCCATTGACAACATGCCCATGCAATCAGCCCCAGGCCCAGACTCGTGAAACTCTGTGTTCATCAAGAACTGCAAGAAATCCCTTCTCATGGGCCTTAAGTATGCTATGGAGAAGGAGCATAGACACAAGTGAGATTCCACAGTCACAACGGATATAACCCCACTTCATAAAGTGATTGCAAAGAAATAGCTAAGAACTATAGACCATTAGCTTTAATAATATCCCTTTGAGGGTTTTGGTCGTACTAGTACGTCTTACGCGTAGGGGTTTTTGACGTACTAGTACTCATAAACTCTAGCGGCCTCAAATCTAGTGGGAGAAAGCTGGTAGGCCTTCATATGAAAGAATGGGTCTATGTGGTCAGTGTGCACAGTCTAAAAAAAATCCTGCAGCACACAGTGCATAATGAGAAAAAAAAAACTTTGACCATTTTTTTTGAATAAATCAGCGACTTTGCAGTGTATTTTCGTATGGTATTTATTGTTGTATTCTAGTTTTCTTGGTCTCATTTTATAGAATGGAAGACATATTACAGAAATGGAGATGATTTTGACTGGTTTTGCAATGAAAAGTGCCTTGAAATTGAGCTCAAAGTAGCAGAAATGTTCGATTTTTACCAAACTTCAAAAGTAAACAAATCGTGCCAAGCGTGCAATACACGTCAACTGGTGAGTCTAATATTCTTTCACAAGTGCACCAATAATATTTATACCATTTTTTACACTAATGCAGTAGTCTGCATAACAGTAAATCTTATATTTTTTGTGAAAATAAAAATTCAAAGTGGAAAGCAAAAGAATATAAGAGGGGCCTTGAGACGTGACTAATGATTAGAGGAAATGTCATTTTAGTGCCAGGAATGTCTTTCTTGTTTATTCTGGACCCTATTCGGAAATTGGCATCTTTTGAAATTTGTGTGAAATTGGCAAAATTGCTAAATTCTGACCACTGTACTGGATAGTTGAGTTTCATAAATGGGTGGTTTCTTGCACCCATTCGATAGAAAAAATGGAGTTCTAGCGAAATATTCATGTTTTTTGTCGACTAGTACAGTGAAATTGGCCGAAAATGGGGCTCAAAGTGGGCAAAATCGCCGATGCGTAAACATCGCCGAGACCGCTAACTTTGCGAGAGCATAATTCCGTAAGTTTTCTATCAAATTTCAAACTTTTGGTGTCTTTATGATCGGGAAAAGATTCTCTATCTTTTCATAAGAGAAAATAATTTTTTTTTTTTTTAAATTTGGCCGACCCTGAGAACGAGTTTCGGAGAGGGCCTGTCGACCCTCAAAGGGTTTTAACATCCAACATCATAAAAATCTTTGAAAGAGTTCTAAGAAGCAGGATTGCCAACCGCTTGGACTCCCAACAATTGCACAGTCCAGGGCAACATGGGCTCAGGGCAGGTCGCTCCTGCCTCTCACAACTACTGGATCAGTAAGATATGGTGTTGGATGCACTGTAAAACAAACAGAATGCAGATGTAGTACACACACTTTTTGCAAAAGCCTTCGACAAGTGGAACCATGGTGTAATAGCACACAAACTGCATGCTAAAGTGATACTGACAAACTAGACAGATGGATCTTCAACTTTCTAACCAGTCGAACACAAAGAGGAGTGGTAAACAGAGTTAAATCGGAAGCTGCCATAGTGAATAGCTGTGTTCCACAAGGCACAGTACTCGCCCCTGTCCTATTCCTAATGCTCATATCAGACATAGAGAGAGATGTAAACCATAGCGCCGTGTCATCCTTTGCAGACGGTACTAGGATCTACATGAGAGTGTCAGACATTGATGGCACAGCAAATCTCCAAGAATTTATAAACCAAGTTTTCCAGTGAGCAACGGAGAAGAATATGATGTTCAATGACGACAAATTCCAACTACTCCGTTATGGAAAACTGGAGGAAATAATAGCTAGAACTGAGTATACTACAAACTCTAATCACACGAAAGTGCGGAAAAGTAATGTGAAGGACCTGGGAGTGGTAATATCTGAGGATCTCACCTTCAAGAATCACAACAGTGCCACTATCACATCTGCAAGGAAACTGATAGGATGGATAATGAGAACATTCAAGACATGAGATGCCAAGCAAGTGATGGTCTTAAATCACTTGTTTTCTCTAGGCTGGAGTACTGATGTACATTAACATCTCCATTTAAGGCAGGGGAAATTGCAGATCTAGAGAATGTACAGAGAACCTTTACTGCACATATAAGTGCCATCAAACACCTTAAATACTGAGAACGCTTGGAAACACTTGACTTGTACTCACTGGAGCGCAGAGAAGAGAGATACATCATAAGCTACACTTGGAAGATCCTGGAGAAACTGGTCCCTAATCTGCACACAGAAATCACTCCCTACAAAAGCAAAAGACTTGGCAGGCGATGCAACATACCCGCAGTGAAAAGTAGGGGCGCCATTAGCACCTGGTTGTCTTCAAAAGAGAGCTGGACAGATACCTAAAGTTAATGCCGGATCACCCAGGATGTGGTTCGTACGTTGGACTATGTGCGGCCAGCAGTAACAGCCTCGTTGATCAGGCCCTGATCCACCAGGAGGCCTGGTCATGGACCAGGCCGCGGGGGCGTTGATCCCCGGAATACCCTCCAGGTAGACTCCAGGTAGCACATCTCCTGAGGCGCACATCAACCAGATTGCTGCAGCATATGGGCGCCTGGCAAACCTGAGAATAGCGTTACGATTCGTAGGAATCGTTCAAGACTCTGTACACCGTGTACGTCAGGCCCATATTGGATTATGCATCACCAGTTTGGAACTCACACCTGGTCAAGCACGTCAACAAACTAGAGAAAGTGCGAAGGTTTGCAGCAAGGTTAGTTCCAGAGCTAAGGGGAATGCCTTACGAAGCAAGGTTAAGGGAAATCGGGCTGACGACACTGGAGGACAGGAGGGTTAGGGGAGACATGATAACGACATACACACACACACACACACACACACACACTCTCTCTCTCTCTCTCTCTCTCTCTCTCTCTCTCTCTCTCTCACGCCTCGGGGCCAGGAGCTTGCCCGGCCACTGACCAAGCTCCCCTCTTAACCTGGGGACTCACAACAGGAGGATTACTACGAATCCTCTTGTTCTCCTCCCTTAATCGCCGTATCTCCTGCTTAGCAACCCTAAGCTCTTCTTTCAGCTGCTGGTAAAGTTGCTTAAGAGAGGGCATCTTGGTTCATATTCACAGAGAGCGCACAAACAGGTCTTCACAGAGCTAAGTACACGTCACCACTGGCTAAGTACACGTCACCACTGGCTAAGTACGCGTCACCACTGAGCTAAGTACACGTCACCACTGAGCTAAGTACACGTCACCACTGAGCTAAGTACACGTCACCACTGGGCTAAGTACACGTATCTGAGAAGAGGCGCTCAGATACGACGGTTCAGAAATCCCTCCAAACAGCCAATATTCCAAACCCTTCCTTTAAAGTGCAGGCACTGTACTTCCCATTTCCAGAACTCAGGTCAGGCTAACCAGTCTCCCTGAATCCCTTCACAAAATATTACCCTGCTCAGACTCCAACAGCTCGTCAGGTCCCAAAAACCATTCGCCTCCATTCACTCCCGTCTAACACGTCTAACACACTCACACATGCTTGCTGGAAGTCCAAGTCCCTCGCCCATGAAACCTCCTTAACCCACTCTCTCCAACCTTTTCGAGGGCGACTGCTACCCCGACTTCCTTCCCTTACAGATTTATACGCTCTCCAAGTCATTCTACTTTGTTCCATTCTCTCTAAAGGACCAAACTACCTAAACAATCCCTCTTCAGCCCTCTGACTAATACTTTTAGTAACTCCACACCTCCTCCTAATTTCCACACTCCGAATTCTCTGCATAATATATACACCACACTGACATATATATATATATATATATATATATATATATATATATATATATATATATATATATATATGTATATATATATATAGGGAGGTACCACCTCTGGAGCAATCCTGGGGACCCTTATCCTCAGAGGAAAGAATAAACTTGCTTCAGGGTAAACTCAAGGTTCTCCCTGAAGCTGTTTGAAAATTGTTTTCTCCTACCATCTCCTTTATTTTATATATACTTTATTTAAAGATAAAATATATTGACAAAATATATTGACAAAAATACAATAGGGAGTAAAACGACATAGATAACAACTCAGAGCTACGTCTCGAATACTTCGTCCAGCTCCCCGGCGGTGGGCCGCGTGCCCAGAATGCTGCAGGCCCTTCTGAATCGCAACACTGTCTCTGAAAGAGGACACTGACTGCTCTGTGGTCCTTGGTTTCTATGATGAGTTTTTCATCCAGCTCTTTTAGGAACTTTAGAGCACACTTGCCCCATGCTCCAAGGGTCTCCGACCCTATTAGGATGCAGTTATAGCAAGGGGAAAGGTCTTCATATTTGCGGGTCTTCTGGGTCTCCCTGTGGCTGGCAGCTCCACCTCCTTCAGCTAAGGAGTATGTCAAGTGTCTGTCAATGTGGCGGCACAGGTGTAGTCCCAGGCAATTTGCTTTCCAGCCTTCCAGGGTAGCATAGTGGCTCCATCAGGACGCTTTTGACTTCCGTCAGACCTCTGCACTTGGGGTTCCCGTTGGGCTGGGCAACGGGCTGTGGCGAGGCTTCTCTTTATGATGTCGTTGACCTCCTCATGTCTGGCATACTTCCCTTCTGATGTGTGACACACGAGACCATGAAGTCCGAATTGATCAGCCGTCGCCCTGCCGCAAATACACCTATGTTCGGTGAGGATGGGGGCGGCTAGGCGAAGAGCAACACCAATCCGAATGGCCTGTGGGTCGAGTCGAGTGCCCAGGGAGGAATTGGGAACAGCTAGAAGGAAATCTCCTGAGTGTGGTGCCTTCACCGCTAGGAGACGAGCTTTGTCCTTTCCTGAAGCGTTGGTGAGCATTGTGTTGGCGATTTTTTCCATGATCGGTTTGTCCCAGTGGGACTGTTTGTGCTCTTTGGGAGGAGCTGGTCTACTTGAGGAGTCTGCAAGGGTGTCCCACCGCATGGCTTCTTCAGTGAACCTGGGGTCCTGAGCTCCTACCGCGTCTCTCGAGTATTCGGGGACAATCTTCTTGACTAATCCACTGGAAGCCAAAGACGAAGACAGAAATGCAGGTAAAGCTACCTGCGTTGCTTTCCGCACCCCTATACCTCCCAGTCGCACTGGGAGGGTTGCCTGATCCCATTGCTGATCTTCTAGTGACAGATTCAGTGCCTTCTTAAAGGTTGATCTCAGGTGTGCGTCATATTCATCGAGTGTTGAAGGTGTGCACCTCAGGAAGTAAGTGAGTCTTGGCATAGTAAGACACTCTGTGAGGAGATACAGGGCATCATGGGCGTCAAGATCGCTTTTTCTCTCCTCCATTCTCTTCAGGTCATTCAATTTGTCCTTGAGGACTGTGTCGATGGCCTGGTGACAGTGGTGCTCCCAAGAGGGCACTGTTGGATGGAGTGGTAGTAGAGACTTCCAGAAGGATTGTTCGCACAGCATTGATTATTTCCTGGTTTGTTGTGATGATTTCACACTTGGAAGGATTGAGGATGAATCCCTGTGACTTCACCAGTTGTAGGCCCTCTAACAAGGACTCTTCAGTACCTGCCAGAGTGCCATCATCCAGGTACCAGATGTTGAGCTCGCTTACTGTCAAGCAGAAGAGAAGTGGAGCGAGTGGATCACCCTGCTGAACACCCTATGATGAGGGAATTTCATGTTCGCCAAACAAAAGAATTGAAGGTTTGCTGTAGCCGGCCGAAATGAAGGGAAAAAGACTGGGGAACCGATCCCGAACAGCCGGCAAGGCCATATTAAAGGCATTTCTAAAATCAAGTTTGACTACGGCCTTGTCTTCTGGTAGGTCCCGTGCCGCATGAGCTGCGGCTTCACTGCCTTGAGAGACCCTAAAGCCCAGTTGGTGTGGCTGGAGTAAACTGGCAGCTTCTAGGCGTTTCTTACTGCTGCTTTGGCAACGAAACAGCGAAGAGTGTTACCAATAACAATGGGTCTGATTCCACCATCCTTCTTCAAAGTGCACAGTTAGGCTCCAAAACAGAAAGGTTTATTTCTTCTGGAATTCGCCTAACCAGGCAGTTGTTGACGGAAGCTGTTAACTCGGTAACAAGAATTGATACAGATGCGCTGTGTACTGGATTTACCATCTCCTTGAGGTGTTGTGGTCGAATTCCAGTGCAACATCCTGCAGATCCTGCTGGAAATGACACCATCACCTTATAGACTTCTGATTCTGGCAAAAATAATTGTTCTGTGTTGGGGTCGCCCTCCGGGTGTTGGCTGACGGCTATGGTGTCCCTTGATGGATGCTTGTCTCTTAGTGCTTGGGCTGTGGTCTCATCTTTGAGAGCTACAGTGTCGTCACTTGTAATTATTCTGATTGCTCCCACTGTGTTACCTTCTTCGACTTTTTTGCTAACCTGTGCGCAAATTTTCTCGTTTACAGTGGAATTTTTCGTGGGTCTACCTCTGTGATTCCTGCATGGGGAGGGACACAGTTATCAGTTCTTGGGTACCTGCGCACTGCCTTGAAGACTGATGTGGTTAGCAGTCTGCCTCGTCTTTCAGGAACTGCAAGACAGACATTGCCGAACAGGTGTAGGTTGCACCATGCTTTAATGGTGCCTAGGGCTTCTATGTTGGTGGAACCTCCATTCACCTGCTTAAGAAGGCCTGTGAATTTCCCTGCTGCATATGGGTGAGCCGCTTTAGGAATGTGGGATAGGGTAAAGCTAGCAGTGGATTTGAATGCCAGCAAAAGGGCTGTTCTCTGCTGGGGGCGTATGTGATCCCACACACCCATTGTGTGCACAAATAATGCCATCCCTTTTGCGTGACCGAAACTCTCCACACACCTGACATGTGCCTCTTCTTTCATTGTTGGGTGCACTGTTTCACTGGCTCTGTGGCTGGCTGGCTGCATCACCTGCCATACCTCAAACTGTGTGGTAAGCCCAGGCTGAAGGGGAAATGGCGCATGGCACATACCGCATGTGGTTCATAGTGGTGGTGGGAGGGAGGAGAGGGGCTCCCGTACTTTTGAAAAGACAGATCTGTTGTCTGAACATACTAAGAAGCGACGACAGGTGAATTGGCTTACAACCAGACACACGTTAGAAACATTGGTAGGGTTCAAGTGTTTCTGATATTTCAACTTAGCTGAGGATGTGGCTGGAGAAGCACCCGGTATAAGTTGTAAAAGCGACAGCATCATCAAAACTATTTCCTTTATAATTTCAGAGATAACCAACAAAGGAACATATTTTAAATACTGATGAAGCATCTTCTTGACAACAAAGAAATATGTTTTGAAAGATGTTGAAACCAAATTAATTCATTTCTGCTAAACGAAGCCTTTGACGCTGTTTGCTAGTTGCTTCTTATCTAACTTCTTTTCTTTTGCTACTCTTTTTTTTTCAACGTCATCTGGTATGCCCATTCCCAGGGGGAATGGGCATACTAGTTTTTAATTCTTCCAACGGTTCAGCATCAAACTTAACCAGACATCCTGCAAGTTAAAGAGCTCAGTCATAATTTTTGTCTCGGCTGCTATTGTCTCAGCTTTCTTGGCTAAGCTCTTCATTCTCGAGCTCTTGCGTGGACAAGGTCGCTTCCTCCACCACTTTGTCATTAAAAGCAAAAGTTAGAAAAATCTAGCCACACACACCCCATTGTTGCTTCACTACACGGTGTTTAACTCACTTGAATTCCCTCTCGACTAGCTGACAGATGGCGGCACTGAGGTTCAAGCAAGGACGCTGTGACTAGGGTAAAATTAACATTGCTCTATACTGTTTAGCAGTTGTTGATTTTATAAAACGGGTTTGTTCTGCTCCGTCGGTTCCTTGCCCAGCTGGGCACGTTGACTTGTTAGCTTTTACAGAATATTTACGCCACCAAGGGTCGGTGTTCTCTAAAAGTCAGAGTACGTTAATATAACTCAGTACATTGATATTCAGTCGGTACAAGTGTTGCTTCATGTTCTCTAGGTGGGTGATTATGTTAGTGTTCTTCACGTGCGAGAATAGAACAGCATTCTTTTTGTTAAGTAAAAGGACACAAGTGCAACTAATGTGACATTTATTGTGGCAACGTTTCGCTCTCCAGGAGCTTTATCAAGCCATTACAAACAATACATGGATACAGAGGGTATATAAAGGCTCAGAGTGAGGTGCAATATTAGTGAGGTACCATTTCGATGTTCACTAGTGGTAGTAGTAGTAGTAGTGGTGGTAGTGACAAAAGTAATACAATATGGTAGAGCAATTAATTCGTACATGAGAAAAAGGATATAAAAGCTATTACTTGGGTAACATAAAAATATGTTGGACAAATATAGACTGGAAAGAGGCAGCTTGTTTCAGTGTTCACTCTCTGTAATGTGCTTTGTGTAGTATAACAGGAGAGACTGTGATGGCAGGGTTTACTGTTTTCAGGAGGATTCTTGCTAAGACTTCGGAGATGGTGAAGCTGCCGTTTTGTTTAATTGTATTCGAAACAGCGATCAGTGCTGATTCGAGGCACTTGCGTCTGCGGAAATTAATTTCTTTGATCACTAATTGGGCGTCTCTGAATTTCATGAGATGATTGGTGGAATTTCGGTGTTGTACACAGGCGTTGTTCAAGTTATCGTTCCTACATGCGTAAATGTGTTCATTGAGGCGGGTGTCGAGGTTTCTTGCTGTTTCACCTACGTAAATCTTGTCACAGCCTCCACAGGGTATAGTGTAAACTCCTGCATTGACTGATTCGTGGTGCTTGGATTTTGTCCTGGTTAGATCCTTTATTGAAGTGCTAGAAGCGATGGCGACTCTGGTGTTAGCTTGTGAAAGTACTTTTGAGACGTTCAGTGCAACCTGGCTGTTCGGAAGAATTATAACTTTGTTGGGAGTGGTGTTGATGCGTGGTGTTGAAGGGCTCTTTTCTTGCAGTCTTTGATGAAGAATGAAGGAAAATGTAACTCAGTGAATGTTTGGTGAATGTATGTACAGTCCTCGTCAAGAAACTCAGGACTACAAATTCGGTATGCTCTTAGGAAAAACCCGATGATGATGCCTCTTTTGGTCTTGGTATCTTGACTGGAATAGAAGTGTGTGAGATCATTTTTATTGGTGGGTTTCCGATAAACTTGAAATCTTAGGTTGTTGTCTACTTTGTGAATGAGGACGTCGAGGAAAGGTAGCTTGTCATTGGACTCTTCTTCTAGTGTAAACTGGATCGCTGGTTCAACTGCGTTGAGCCTTGCCTGAGGATCCCGTACATCAAAACGTTTTGGAGTTATTACGAGGACATCGTCCACGTAACGTAACCAAGTGACGCTTGAAGGGATGATGTTGGCGAAGTGTTCGGACTCTAGGTGTTCCATGTACAAGTTGGCTAGGACGGCACTTATGGGGGACCCCATTCCCATGCCATAGGTTTGTTTGTAGAGTTTGTTATTGAAAGAAAAACAGTTGAAATTAACACAGAGTTCAATCAAGTCAACAAAATCTCCGGGAGGTAGAGGAAGATTAAGGTCCTGATTGACTTTACGTCGTAGAACCTCGATGGCTTTTTTGGTAGGTACTTTTGTGAAGAGGGAAGTCACATCCAAACTGCTTAGTTTCTTGTTACGGATGGAGAGGTTACGGATGCGGTTGAGAAGGTCGCCTGAGTGTTTAAGATGAGCGGGGCTGATGGTCCCCAGAAGGCAGGAAAGATGTTTGGCAAGAACTCCGGCTAGTTTGTGTGGAGCACTGCCTATTCCTGACGTGATTGGTCTGAGAGGAATATTGTTTATGTGTCTTGGGTAAACCATACATGTGTGCTGGTTTAGGGTTGCTAGGTAACAAGTACAGAAGTTTCTTCCCTTCTCTAGTGCGTTTGACCCCTCATGGAAGGTTCCTTGATGTTGGTGAGGGGCTCTTGATTTAAGGAATTGGATCTGTGCTCCAGTTCCCCGAATTAAGCCTGAATGCCTTCCACATCCCCCCTCCCCTGGGCGCTGTATAATCCTACGGGTTTAGCGCTTCCCCCTTGATTATAATAATAATAATAATCTAGTGCGTTTGAGTATTTGTCTGGTTTTGTATAGAAAATCTTTGGTGAGCGTCTCCCACTGTTGAGTGCTGAAATGGTACCTCACTAGTATTGCACCTCACTCTGAGCCTTTATATACCCTCTGTGTCCATGTATTGTTTGTAATGGCTTGATAAAGCTCCTGGAGAGCGAAACGTTGCCACAAAAAATGTCACATTAGTTGCACTTGTGTCCTTTTACTTTACATATTGTCGGTAATTCTACCAACTTTATTACATTCTTTTTGTTCTTCAATAGATGTTCTTTCGGTTCATAAGTTAGAAAATGTTCTTCCTCAAGCAGAACAATAGTGTTATTTAGCTGCAGGAGTTCGTTGGTATCTACCAAAATTCAAAAGTGTTTCACATACTATGGGTGCAAGACTTATTTCCTCATCAAGTAGAGGCGTGATGAGGGAATAAATCTGATGAAGGAGTTAGAGTTTTTGTGGTGTCAGGGATGAGGTTCTCCGGGTGCGACAACAGCAGCGCGTTATGTAGGTAAAATCTTCATTTTTACAGGTATAAGAGTAGCCTGGTGTTCCTCAGGCGTAAGAGTAGCCTGGTGTTTCTCAGGTGTAAGAGTAGCCTGGTGTTCCTCAGGTGTAAGTGTAGCCTGGTGTTCCTCAGGTGTAAGAGTAGTCTGGTGTTCCTCAGGTGTAAGAGTAGCCTGGTGTTCCTCATGCGTAAGAGTAGCCTGGTGTTCCTCAGGTGTAAGAGTAGCCTGGTGTTCCTCAGGTGTAAGAGTAGCCTTGTGTTCCTCAGGTGTAAGAGTAGCCTGGTGTTTCTCAGGTGTAAGAGTAGCCTGGTGTTCCTCAGGTGTAAGAGTAGCCTGGTGTTCCTCAGGTGTAAGAGTAGCCTAGTGTTCCTCAGGTGTAAGAGTAGCCTTCCTTGTGTTCCTCAGGTGTAAGAGTAGCCTGGTGTTCCTCAGGTGTAAGAGTAGCCTGGTGTTCCTCAGGTGTAAGAGTAGCCTGGTGTTCCTCAGGTGTAAGAGTAGCCTGGTGTTCCTCAGGTGTAAGATTAGCTTGGTGTTCCTCATGTGTAAGAGTAGCCTGGTGTTCCTCAGGTGTAAGAGTAGCCTGGTGTTCCTCAGGTGTAAGAGTAGCCTGGTGTTCCTCAGGTGTAAGAGTAGCCTGGTGTTCCTCAGGTGTAAGAGTAGCCTGGTGTTCCTCAGGTGTAAGAGTAGCCTTCCTTGTGTCCTCAAGTGTAAGAGTAGCCTGGTGTTTCTCAGGTCTAAGAGTAGCCTTGTGTTCCTCAGGTGTAAGAGTAGCCTTTTGTTCCTCTGTTGTAAGAGTAGCCTTCCTTGTGTTCCTCAGGTGTAAGAGTAGCCTGGTGTTTCTGAGGTGTAAGAGTAGCCTGGTGTTCTTCAGGTGTAAGAGTAGCCTGGTGTTCCTCATGAGTAAGAGCAGCCTAGTGTTTCTCAGGTGTAAGAGTAGCCTGATGTTCCTATGGTGTAAGAGTAGCCTTTTGTTCCTCAGGTGTAAGAGTAGCCTTCCTTGTGTTCCTCAGGTGTAAGAGTAGCCTGGTGTTTCTGAGGTGTAAGAGTAGCCTGGTGTTCTTCAGGTGTAAGAGTAGCCTGGTGTTCCTCATGTGTAAGAGTAGCCTAGTGTTTCTCAGGTGTAAGAGTAGCCTGGTGTTCCTCAGGTGTAAGAGTAGCCTGGTGTTTCTCAGGTGTAAGAGTAGCCTGGTGTTCCTCAGGTGTAAGAGTAGCCTGGTGTTTCCTAGGTGTACCAGTAGCCTGGTGTTCCTCAGGTGTAAGAGTAGCCTGGTGTTCCAAAGGTGTAAGAGTAGCCTGGTGTTCCTAAGGTGTAAGAGTAACCTTCCTTGTGTTCCTCAGGTGTAAGAGCAGCCTGGTGTTTCTGAGGTGTAAGAGTAGCCTGGTGTTCCTCAGGTGTAAGAGTAGCCTGGTGCTCCTCATGTGCAAGAGTAGCCTGGTGTTCCTCAGGTGTAAGAGTAGCCTGGTGTTTCTCAAGTGTAAGAGTATCCTGGTGTTCCTCAGGTGTAAGAGTAGCCTAGTGTTCCTCAGGTGTAAGAGTAGCCTGGTGTTTCTCAGGTCTAAGAGTAGCCTGGTGTTCCTCAGGTGTAAGAGTAGCCTGGTGTTCCTCAGGTGTAAGAGTAGCCTGATATTCCTAAGGTGTAAGAGTAGCCTGATATTCCTAAGGTGTAAGAGTAGCCTGGTGTTACTCAGGTGTAAGAGTAGCCTGGTGTTCCTAAGGTGTAAGAGTAGCCTGGTGTTCCTCAGGTGTAAGAGTAGCCTGGTGTTCCTCAGGTTTAAGAGTAGCCTGGTGTTCCTCAGGTGTAAGAGTAACCTGGTGTTCCTAAGGTGTAAGAGTAGCCTGGCGTTCCTCAGGTGTAAGAGTAGCCTGGTGTTCCTCAGGTGCAAGAGTAGCCTAGTGTTGCTCAGGTGCAAGAGTACTCTGGTTTTCCTGAGTACTTTTACATCTGGAGACCAAAGTACTGTGACGCTCTGATACGAGCATGTGTTAAAAATTAAGCTGTTGATCAAGAAACAAGATGTCATTTGCCTTTTATGAGAGGGTTGTCCGTCAGGGTGAAAGGGGCTGAAAAAGGCTGAAGGGGCTGAAAGGGGCCGATACCCCCCTCCCTGGAGAAATTTTCTCCACACTGGGGTATGGTGGAAGTTCGCCGTAGGTGAACTATTCTTCTCTTAACATAATTTAATTTTCTCATTTACCACCACTGCTGATTGTCTTTTCTGAACAGCTTTAGTCTATGGGGTTTCTGGAGAATCACTACACATGATTTCAACTCTGTGTAATTCTAACGGTGCTAGTTTATCTATTGTCCGCTTATTCACTACACCTTCGCTTTAAACATCAACTGGTCACTATTTTTCCAAGAGGCCATTGGGACCTCGGACCATCATTGTCAATCACTATGTCACCAGGCCTTAAGGACATAATTTTCAGGAACACCAGCTCGATAGAAGTGTTTTCTCAAAGTTTCTCCCAACGCTCAATCATTTTATCAAAGTGTTTGAATTCTGAGTTGCTCAAGTTCGAGATAAGTAGGATCCTCTATGATTTTTTTATCATTCATGGGAGGAACAGGTTCAAGCCTTCTGCCATGGAGTAAATGAGACAGACTTAACACTTCTAAATTGTCCAGATCATCGGTAACCTAAGTTAAAGGTCTGTTGACTCTATTTTTCTATTACAGTTACGACTGTACGAAATTCTTCGAAGTCGATTCGCTGACGATGAAGAGTCTTCTTTGAACAACGTTTTACGATGCCGATCATTCTTTCATAAAATCTGCCGTGCCATGAAGCTTTAGGAGGAATGTATATCCAATGACAACTGCGCTGATTCAGCATCTGTTGTACCTCTGGCTGATCAACGATCTTGCTGACATAAGCTGCACCAGCAATAAAGTTCGTTGAATTGTCAGAAATTATCAGTCTGGGACATGCTCTTCTGGCTGCAAACCTTCTGAATAATTTGATAAAGGTTTCAGCAGACATGTCAGTGGCTACTTCTAGGTGTACTGCTCTAGACGTAGCACAGGTAAACAAACAGATGTACACCTTGATGGGAACTTTGTCAACGGTTTTAGTTAAAATTATTGGTTGACCACTAGCTACATCAGGTCTCTGAAAAAAATTTTGTGGCAGGCACAAAGTCTTTCTGTCCGCTTTTCTTGTTGACTGGGTATAGACGATAGTTTATGATAGCCTTAACTTGTAAATAAAGTGGGTGGGTCGAGAGTCCTTTTTCTCAATTCTTTGACACTCGTATTATACTAACGCTAATCCACAGAGGTGGTGTGACTTACAGTGATGCTCTGGTACGAACATTTGTTAAAAGTTAAACTGTTGACCAAGAAACAAAATGTCATTTGCCCTTTCTGAGAGGGTTGTCCCTCAGGGTGAAAGGGGTTGAAAAGGGTTGAAGGGACTGAAAGGGGCCGATACCCCCCTCCCTGGAGAAATTTTCCCCACACATGCAGTGAACAAAGAAAGAGATTTGAAATGTTTAACAATTCACAAACAGGTGAAATTATTTACAGTGTCTCTACTTCCACAGCAGGACGTAGAGACACTGTAAACTTACCACTAGACCTGCAAACTTACCACGGAGCCAGACCCTAGTGTATATTATATATATATATATATATATATATATATATATATATATATATATATATATATATATATATATATATATATATATATATATATATATATTATGTAATAAAATATTCCTATTGGTAAAAAAAAAATGTATTAAAAGATGGGGTGGTAGGGGAAGTGGAATATTCAAACGGCTTCAGGAAGAAATTCAAATATTCTTCCTCGAAGGCTTTTTATCCACTTCTCCGAGGCTATGTGTAGACAGCCTGTACTGTCTGCACAGACAGCCTATGCTGTCTGCCAGCTTAGTTCATATTTCGCGCCATGCTGGTGCTGCCACCTATAGGCGTTGCCACTTCAGCCTGCCTGCCCTTGCCACGCTCTCACTCTCTCAGCGGCCTAGCAGGAAGACACAAGGCCTACTAGTAGCTCTCTCTCGTGGGATGGCCCTGCCCGGACCATGGGCACAACACACAAGCCTGTGTACCCACCACGACATTATCAATAAACAAAGAAGCCTCCGAAGACTTATCATTTAACCACCGCGTTCAGCTCTACCAAACAATCTCATTAAACATTGGTAGCAGCGGTGGTCGCAGCAGTTGTGTTTGCCCAGAGAGAGGAAGGAAGGAATGAAGTCATCTTCACTTCATCATCCCATGCAAGAAGCATCCGTCTCTCAACGAGTTATCCTGATGTCGTGTCTGCACGTTTGCGCATCCAGACACAGGTACAAGCAGGATCCAGGCCGATATTTGCCGAAATTCTCCGAGAATTGTAAGTGACGTTCCAGTGACCCAACGCTACAGCGTCCCACGCTGTTTCTCAAGTCACGTGTTCAGCGTCACTTGTATGTTGCTGCTGTTGTTGTTCAGCTCAGCACAGCTGTTTCAGCAAGCCAGAGGTGAGTTTTGTGTGGCGATTTCTGCGTCCAGTGAGAGTTCTCCACGTGTTTGTGGAAAGGAAGTGGCAGCTCCTTGCCTCTCCCTGCTGTACTCTCACACCTCACCAGCCTACCATACACCACTCACCACTACCCACTGCCTCTGCTGTGTTTTCTGCTGTTTTCCGTGTGAATTCATTGCCAGAACTGTGTATCCGAGTGCCCGAGGCCACTCGAAGCTACGTGGATCAGCATGCCACGTAGACCAGCATGCCACGTAGATCACGACGCCACGTGGATCCCGACGCCACGTTGGGTGTGGCCGATGTCACGTGGATCTACCAGCCACGTGAGTTACCAGATGTCCTAGGTCTCATGCTGTGATCTGCTGCCCGCATCACATCGACGTCACCCACGATGCTGGCCGACTTCATGACGTCTTAAATGCTTTATCAAGATGGCGTTAGTCGTTACCTTCATTATGTGTGGAAAATGTAATAAAGTTTAGTTGATTCGTTGAATATTGACTGTTCTGTAGTATTCCATAAAAGATATCACATGATAAGCATTTAAATTTATTAAAATAAAATTTTTTAGTCATTTTATAGATATAATTTCATATAACGCTTTTCTTTTACCGGGAGATCATCGTAAACTCTACATGATATTTTCTTTGTCTTCCTCCTATGTTACTCGAACAGAATCAGTGATATCATTCATACAACCAACACTGCTGTAATTACTGAACATTGTACAAAGTAAATTTGCATTTTTTATAGGCCTATTTGTTAGTGCGGCAGAGTGTTTCACTTTCAGAAGAGCACTTTACTTATTTCAAAGTGCCTGAAGCTGCTAACCCAAAATCATCTTGTACTCTCTAAGAAAGCAAACATTTGGAAACAGTATCCTTGTAATATCTGATATGCAGGGGGTTTAATGCAGGTGATTGTTCAGAGACTCTTCCACACACAGGTGTGGAAATGTGCACATTGCACTTTTTGCAAAAAAAGTTTCGTCTGTCAGTAGTAGTGAGAAAAGTTTAGGAGGTTGAAAACAAGTTCGTCCCGTTTTCTATGACTATGGTATTATCATGGCCTCTGCCGTGCACTCACATTCAGCTCTACCATAAAATTAATTTCTCAATTTTTAAGCTTTCTGATTGATATCACTAATATGTTTAGTTGCTTAAAAGAAATGACGTTTTATAATATTTTCATTACTTTTCCTTTTCCTGTGTCGAGACAAGTAGTAGTAGTAGTAGTAGTAGTAGTAGTAGTAGTGTCAACTATTCAAAGTACGTGCACTTTAAAGATCTGTTATAATTTTTTTATTCTTCGTAGCAGATGCATCAATATCAAAGGTCTTTCTTGAACAGGTAATTCTATGAACATTTACACTGAAATGTTTATTTGTAGTGATGCAGCAGCGGCAGGAAGACATGACCATCACATAACACTGTATTTACACTTGGACATCCATCTGAACCCACTTTGATAGCTGTCGGGTAAGTATATCAGCTTTTTCATGCTTGGATGTCAAGTCGTGCCTTTTTATATCAGCTGTTTCATCCTGTTCTGTTACAACAAGCTTGTTTTGCTGTATTTATGCACTGGGCATATCGATGTCATGCAGAATGTCAGCGCTATCAGTTGTATGTGACCAGTTCTGCCTTGTAACATCCATTGGGCCACATGTATTGGTCAGAGATCTAGTAAACATTTCCAATTTCCAACTTCTGAATTACTGCAGTTTTGAAACGGTACAGACTGTCAATCACAGTGCCATGATCTGGCCAAAGAATGACTGCATTCAAGCTGATCCGACAGTCACTGAAGATACAAGGTCTGTTGTCATACTTCCAGAGGAAACAACTCTCTGTAACAGTATCTTCATTTCTGACTTCGGTATGTACATTGTCATCTCTTCGAAATCAGTATACATAGAGGTAGGGACTGCCGCTATTTCATGAGTTAAGACCTCATTTACATCAGTTTTAGGCTAGCTTACTTGTGATTCAGTCACGCGAGAATATATAAAGACAGATGCGTACAGTAATGTTTATTTAGAGTGGCCTTTGTATTAAATTTTCAGGGAATTTTGTTATGAAATCCTTTTAGCCACCTTCTTTACATAACTTACATAACTTTACATAAGTTATGAAGCTCTAATGAGTTCCATATTCGTGTTTTATCCAGCTCGAAATATCTAATTATTTCTTCATATGACTGATCTATGTCACCTTGAAAATTCTCACTTACATGAATGACTTCATCAACTGACGTTAGTGACAAATGTTCTTCGACAGTCAGTTTGATACTTGACATTAGCAGCATATAAGTCACCTGCTGCTCCTTCTATTCTTATCCTTACTTGAGATGCCCATTCATCGTTTCATTCATTGCATGTATCTAAAATTACATTATTTTCCGACTTTCCTGACTTATGCAATAACTGTCAAAAGAGATGCGCTGGTCTCCACCTGTCTTGATGCTTCTTGTCTTTCTTAAAGACACAGTCTTCTTTACAGAAAACACAGTGTTAAAAAAATTAAAAGGTTTTACGTGACATTGACAGTTTTTTTAAATGTTCTCTCATGTGTAACCTTTTTCTCTTCTTTGCTTTGCATCTCTACATTACTTGTACATGTATACAAAGGGCTCTGGTGGTCTGGTGGTTAACGCTCTCGCTTCACACGGTGAGGGCCTGGGTTCGATTCCCAGCCAGAGTAGAAACATTGGACGTGTTTCTTTCAACCTGTTGTCTATGTTCCCCATCAGTAAAATGGGTACCTGGGTGTTAGTCGACTGGTGTGGGTCGCATCCTGGGACACTGACCTAAGGAGGCCTGGTCACAGACCGGGCCGCGGGGGCGTTGACCCCCGGAACTCTCTCCAGGTATCCAGGTAAGAGATGTACGTTTTATTACATTGTAACTCCAGGTTCTTGTTGTCATCTAACTGCTTCTAGAGTTCAGAATAGTTTTCAACATCATAGTAATTTCTAATTACTAGTTATTATTACTTACTAGTAATTATTACTTACTAGTAATTACTAGTAATTATTACTTACTAGTAATTACTAGTAATTATTACTTACTAGTAATTACTAGTAATTATTACTTACTAGTAATTACTAGTAATTATTACTTACTAGTAATTACTAGTAATTATTACTTACTAGTAATTATTACTTACTAGTAATTATTACTTACTAGTAATTATTACTTACTAGTAATTATTACTTACTAGTAATTATTACTTACTAGTAATTATTACTTACTAGTAATTATTACTTACTAGTAATTACTAATAATTATTACTTACTAGTAATTACTGTTCAGCTACTGTCAGTTTATCAGAGCTGCCAAAACAGTTAAACTTTTACTTAAAGAAACACTTAATTTCCATCTTAGTCACTTGTGTACTTCACCTCGAAAGTAACGAGGAAAAAATTAATAAGTTTTAATTTTGTCAAAATCCAGACAGTAAATACGACTGATTGTGGCACTTTTCGTGAAAATTTCGAGATAGCAGCCAGGGGGTATTTTGATACGGTATTATTCAAGATCTTAATATTCTGCAACCCTTCCTGAAGCTATATCTCGAAACAAAATGGTCTAAATAAGACTTTCAGAAAAAAATTATCTCAGTTTTTTTTACATTTAGAGACGGTGATGGGTGCCAACTTAAATTACGCGAGATGCCCAGAAGTCATTAAATTTTACCCACCAGTTCTTGAATACATTTATTCCTTATTTTACTGATGTCATCATTAATAGAAACTTAAGATCTCATAACTAGGTTCAGCAGAAAAAAAACACAGAAATAACCCATTTAATTGCAGAGCTAAAGTTCAATTTTCTGGTATAAGAAACTAAAGGTTTTAGGGAATCAGTAAGCCAGCTGAAGGTTTCCGTCAATTGGCCAAAAGGTGGCGCCAACCAAATAATAATAATAATAATAATAATAATAATAATAATAATAATAATAATAAAATTAATAATAATAATAATAATAATAATAATAATAATAATAATAATAATAACAATAATAATAATAATAATAATAATAATAAAATTAATAATAATAATAATAATAATAATAATAATAATAATAATGATAATAATAATAATAATAATAATAAAGTTAATAATAGTAATAATATTTAGATGTATTTCGGTTGCTGTGCGATCTTAAGGAAAGTATTCCCATATTCCATAATCCCAGTCCCTTGTGACTCAGTGCATGAGACTGGAATAGTGCAGAGTGCGGCATAAGTTGATAATGCATTTAAATACTACTGTTGAAAATATGAAAGTAATCAGAAGAGGCATTCGTATGTTATCAAATGGAAACTAATATCCAAATTTCATCATAAAAATACAGGCACATTAAGCTTGAAGTTACATTATTACGTCATCAGCTTGAAGCAACTCAGATGCGACACTCAGATATTTTCGCATGAAAAACAGTAATTCATTTGTTTCCAATTTCTTCTAAAACAAAACGAGCTACTCGGGACCTACACACGCGAAAATTACTCCAAACTTTTCTATAAGACTGACCAACTTATAAGAAAATAAGTTAGTCTAGTGTACTTAACATACAATTATTTAAGAATGATATTGAGGGAACAAAGGTGTTAAAGACACATAAAAGAGCATTAACTTAACTTTCAATCAACAAATAAAGTAAAATATTGTGACTTACACAACCAAACATCGAGATATTGTCTCCTTTGAGGAAAAAAAGCAACACTAGAAGTTTAAAATACATCAACACTAGAAGTTTAAAACACATCAACACTAGAAGTTTAAAACACATCAACACTAGAAGTTTAAAACACATCAACACTAGAAGTTTAAAACACATCAACACTAGAAGTTTAAAACACATCAACACTAGAAGTTTAAAACACATCAACACTAGAAGTTTAAAATACATCAACACTAGAAGTTTAAAACACATCAACACTAGAAGTTTAAAAAACATCAACACTCTTAGAAGACACATCAACACTAGAAGTTTAAAATACATCAACACTAGAAGTTTAAAACACATCAACACTAGAAGTTTAAAATACATCAACACTAGAAGTTTAAAACACATCAACACTAGAAGTTTAAAATACATCAACACTAGAAGTTTAAAACACATCAACACTAGAAGACACATCAACACTAGAAGTTTAAAATACATCAACACTAGAAGTTTAAAACACATCAACACTAGAAGACACATCAACACTAGAAGTTTAAAATACATCAACACTAGAAGTTTAAAACACATCAACACTAGAAGACACATCAACACTAGAAGTTTAAAATACATCAACGCTAGAAGTTTAAAACACATCAACACTAGAAGACACATCAACACTAGAAGTTTAAAATACATCAACACTAGAAGTTTAAAACACATCAACACTAGAAGACACATCAACACTAGAAGTTTAAAATACATCAACACTAGAAGTTTAAAACACATCAACACTAGAAGACACATTAACACGAGAAGACACATCAACACTAGAAGTTTAAAATACATCAACACTAGAAGTATAAAACACATCAACACTAGAAGACACATCAACACTAGAAGTTTAAAATACATCAACACTAGAAGTTTAAAACACATCAACACTAGAAGACACATCAACACTAGAAGTTTAAAACACATCAAAAATAGAAGTTTAAAACATATCAACACTAGAAGTTTAAAAAACATCAACAGCAGTAACAGCCTAGTTGATCAGGCCCTGATCCATCGGGAGGCCTGGTCATGGACCGGGCCGCTGGGGCGTTGATCCCCGGAATAACCTCCAGGTAACCTCCAGGTAGAAGTTTAAAACTGACTACAAGATGCATTTTTCAGTTATTGCCCAGAATCCAACAAAATTCGTGCCTGCACATCCTAAACTCATGAAAAGATCCATCCATTTAATAAGATGCATCAACCATTGAATATTAATGCATTCACAGTTTTTATATTTTTAATCAGAGGAAAACCATAAACCCGTAGGAGGGACAGGAGGAATTCAAATTCTATTCCAAAAAGGCAAAGGTGAACCCAATTCCTCGGATAAAAGATCCCTTACCAGCAGACCCCCGCTTTACCATCACCTCCTAATGCGACCAATTATGTAAGTGTATTTATGTAAGTGCGTTTGTACGTGTATGTTTGGGGGTCTGAAATGGACTAATCTAATTCACAATATTCCTTATGGGAACAAATTCGTTCAGTAATGGCACCTGAACATACTTTCGGAATAAAATAATATCGTAAACCGGGGGTCCACTGCAGGGATAAAGTAGCGATAACGTAAATTAATATTATTCCATTTCTAGGTTAAATGTTGTAAAATAGTCGATCACAGGAGCCTTTCTCCTGTACAAACAAGAACAAAAAATGGGAATGGACTACGTAGCACTGTGCGTAGGCCAGTCCCAGGCGTGCAAATATACACTGAAACTTTAAAGCCGATCGAATAAGACGTTCACGAGTAATACACAAAAATTGTGATAGAGCAAAAGCAGATGTTGAAGAAAAATAGAAAAGTCTCTCCTCGTTGAACTTAACAACATCATAAACCGTATTCTCTTCTCGTTGAACTTAACACCATAAATCGAATTCTCTCCTCGTTGAACTTAACAACACTATAAATCGAATTCTCTCCTCGTTGAACTTAACAACACCATAAATCGAATTCTCTCGTCATCATAAATCAGCGAAATTATTTTTCCAGTTCACCTTTCACATTTACATTCTATTTAAAATTTTCTGCAATCCTGTAAGATCAAAAAATATTTTTTCTTTACTTTTCTAAACGAGGATGTAAAACTGATAATAATAATAATAAGTCAAACTAGCATAAACACAGGTCAAAATAAATGAAAATATTCTTCGATTTAAGATACATCTTCATTTAGAGTTTGAAGCTGGATCGACACCATGCCTAACCCTTCTAGGGCAGGGTAGGTTCCTGAGTCCGAGCCTTTAGCTCATAAGACTGTCATTCCCATTTGCCCCCTTGGGGCGGGGATGGCAGACCAGAGAGGCCTAGCTTGTGGCTAGGCCTGGGGACAGTTGGTCCCAAAGATGAGGAGGTACTTGTGCCTCCTCCCATGGGAGACTTAGGTCTCAGACACTCCCTAAAGAGGGAGCCAAGGCCGGGCCACCACTTGGAAAAGGCCCGGGCCGGAAGAATACCGGCTAATCTTTAACTAACTAACTATTTGAAGCTGATCAGAAGAGGCATTCACTAGTTATTGAAATCCGAAATTTATACAACTCAAAGTGCTTTAATAAAGCTCACGAATGGTAAATATTTGAAGGTATTCAGGAAAGATATTCTTCAGAAATTGACTCGATTCCAACAATTCCAAGTTTTTTGTGTATTTCAGTAAAATTTCAGATTTGCACATCGCCAATAATATTTTGAAAGGAATCAGAAGAAGCATTCGTTAGTTAATAAAAAAAATGAATATTACTATTTATTCAATAAACTTGGGAAATCTGGATTAATGCCACCTAATGGCAACGTGGTGAAAATTTGAAGCTGATCGGACGAGTCATTCTTTTGTTATGGCGAGAATTACAATTATTTTTTTTTTTGCTATTTTACTACAACAAATTTCCCCGGACGCAAACGAAATTTAATAGTTACTTTCCAGGCCTTAAGTTGCAGCAGCCATTAAATATTGAAGCCTTTCAGAAGAGGTAAACTGAAATTTATATAACATGGTTAAACAGGCATAAAAATTCCTTGATATGTTACACATTATATCGTCAAATCTGCTCCTACACATTTGATTTTCGTTCTCCGCCGTCGTCGCATTTTCGGCATCGTTTTGGAACTTTTGAAGCTACGCCCCCGCGTCCCGGATCCAGACTAGGCCTTATTGTTGCTGGCCTGATCAATCAAGCTGTTGCTACCCGCAGCACGCAGTCCATCGTATGAACAAAGCCTGGATGATCACTAACTGTTATGAGGAATTTGTCAGCTTTCTCTCTTGAAGACAGTCGGGGGGGAGGGGTAGGTTTGTTGGTAATCCCCGTTAAGAATGAACGGAGCGTGTTGTAGAGTCGTGGCCCCTTCACACTGAGTTTTCTCCAAGTTAATTCATCGCTCCTGTGCTTTTCATAAAAAGTAACTTGCACCGTCTGACAAACCTCTTGTTTTCATATGTACTGATTTCGATGTGTAGAGTTGGGACCAGAATCTTCCAAGTATAGATTATTATGCATCTTTCTTGCTTACGTTTGAGGGGCTTCAGGCGCTCCCAGAATTTAGGAGCTTGACTGAGTTTATACAAGTTGTGAAGGTTCTCTGTACATTAATACACAGCAATATTCCAGCCTAAAGGAACTAGTGACTAAGATTGTCATCACTGGCTTGGCATCTGTTTTGAATGGTATAGTTATCCGAACCTATAACATTTCTTGCAGTTGTGATAATGATAATGTAGTACTCCTTGAACGAGAGATCTGACATTATCACTCCCAGGTTTCTCATATTAGACTTGCTTCTGTTGAATGATTGGAGTTTGCCTTATACTCTGATCTTGTTTTTGCTTTTTCAATCCTTCCGTAATGTAATAACTGAAGTTTTCTCTCGTTAAACATTGCAGTTTTTCAGTAGCTCGCTGGAAGATTAATTAGTGATTACCTTAAAGACTCACTGCGTCTTCTATGAATGTCACTTCCATGCAGATTTTAGTATCGTCTATGCTATGGTTTATGACCCCTTCTATGTCAGCTGAGAGAACGAGAAAGAGAAATGGTGTGATACTGTGCTCTGGGAAACAGTACTCTTCACTGTAGCTGCCTCTGATTTTACACTGTATTTACTATTACTCTTTGAGTTCTATCTGCCCACCTTTCCAGTTATTCCTTTTGCGCGCTTCTTTTGCGTAATGACTAATGGTCACATGTGCCAAAGGCTTTTGCTAAGTTATGTAGATTCAGCAGAGCCAAAAACATGTCAATATGTAACTTATTTACAGTGGGTTCCTCCACTAAGTATCTTCTAGATGTTTTCCTTAAGATCCTTAATAATGATTTGATCCTGGTGGAATATGGGTGTCTAAATTTGTTTTTAGATTATATTGTCAATTTAGTGAATACTCTCTGCTTGTGGCCATAAGTCACACCATATACTGTATATAATATTCTACTGATAATGTTTGGGGACACAGTGGAGTCGTGGAGGCGGTGGTTGTAGCCTCCGACAGTCAGCCAGCCAGCCACCAGCCACCCCTCTCATCCCTCACCCACTCACCCAGGTACCTCTCAGCTGCCATCCACCCACACGGTCATACAGGTCAGTTCGGGGTCAGACAGTCTGCACTGGAGGTGACCACCGGTTTCGTGCAACGTAGCATGGCAGGATAGAGATGGCACCTTGGGGGTGGGTATAAGGTGATGGCGTGTTTACAAATACTTGGTGTCGGTGGCGGTGGGAGCCGGGCACCAAAATAGCCCCTGGGCCGCTCCCATTTTGGTTGGTGGGGAAAGGGGGGACGTGGGAGCCAGCTACGCAACAACGCCAAAAACATAATTATTACACATTATCACAATTGTTTACAGAGTATTTTCTTCTAATAACATAATGCAATGGAGTCCATGAAGGCCTCACTAGGTGAGACACATATTGGCGGGTACGTAAAAACTTCAAGAGGTTATGAAATAAGTGATCATGGTGAGTATGGCGGCGAGCATGGCGGGGGCCGGCGGGCTGCAGGTATCTGGTAGCGAAGGCTGGTGGGCCGCCATTTACGTGTGTGCAGGCCAGCTGGGCTCTTGGAGAGCAGTCGCCCCGCTGCCCAGTCCGATCTCCGACCAGGCTAACCTTCCTCCGCTCGGCCGAACAACAAGCCTCCTCAAGTGTTACGGTGTGTATCCGGCAATAGAACAAAGCCTGACAAATTTCTAAAATAATCTTCAACGGGGAGAGTGCCAGCAGGTCCATTGGAGTATACGTGTGAGAGTGGTCAGTGTTTCGCGCGGCCATAAGTGTTCCAAGTTCAAGATAGTGTAAGTGTTCGTCTGTGTGGTGCAGGAGTGTTTTCCCTTGAAGCTGTGCAGGGCCCCTCCGCCCAGCCCCGTCAACACTGCCTGCAGCTCAACGGCCAGCAAGTGTTCCTTTTAGTATTGTTGTGGCAGCCCTCTGAAGGCTAGGCAAGCGGTGCGCGGAGGGGCCCGCCAGCTAATGTCACTAGCGTGCCCCATCATCAATCATCCCCTTAAAACTTCCCGTCTCTCAGGAATGAAACGGAATTGTTATCCTTAATCTGTAAAAGTGTAATTGTATACCAAAATCTTGTTATAACGTTAGCATTTAATCTATAAATCTCAAAGAACCCAAATATTCTTATTTGTTTCTATCAGTGCTTAAATGAAATAAGTCTTCATAATTTTTAAATCATGTTATTTATATTAAAGCATACATACATATATATATATGAGTAAATAAAAAAATAATTTATTAGGTAAAAATAATTTGTGAAAACTGCAGCAGTCCCAGACTCGTGCAATTGGAACCTCTCAAAAATGCATATAATATGTAAAGATCCCATGAGAGGACTGTGTGGCCAGGGGAGTATTTTGGCTAGACAGTTTTTGACAGCCTTTATAGACAATTATAAAGAATGTCTAGACGAGCTTGAAACTTCCCACAATTCACTATTATTCAAAGAGGATTTTTCCCAGGATATAACTAGCTAAGAATAAGCATGATAGTCTTTGGTTGGTGTGGACTGCTACAACACAACAGTCGCTGAGTCCACAAGTTAGTTTTCCAGGGAGTTGAAAGGGAGTTGACATGTATAGGTTACGACGAAGCAGCAATTTCATGCAAAAGTTTGCCTAATGAGAAATACTATCAAGCATTTTTATATACTTCATCAGTAGCTGGCAAAGCATTTTTTATATTGATGTTGATTTCGATGTTTACTAGTGAAGATAGGATCGAGGATACAAGACGCTCATACATAATAGTCCAAGGAAAGAAATGCAAATTAGTAACTTAATGACGTTTCTAGATTTGTGTGATTGTGATGTTGTTTAACTAATGTGTGTAGAGTTGTGTAATAGTGATGTTACTGAATTGACGTGTGTAGAGTTTTGTAATAGTGATGTTACTGAACTGACGTGTGTAGAGTTGTGTGATAGTGATGTTACTGAACTGACGTGTGTAGAGTTGTGTGATAGTGATGTTACTGAACTGACGTGTGTAGAGTTGTGTGATAGTGATGTTACTGAACTGACGTGTGTACAGTTGTATAATAGTGATGTTACTGAACTGACGTGTGTACAGTTGTATAATAGTGATGTTACTGAACTGACGTGTGTAGAGTTGTGTGATAGTGATGTCAGTTCAGCAACATCACTATCACACAACTCTACACACGTCAGTTCAGCAACGTGTGTAGAGTTGTGTGATAGTGATGTTACTGAACTGACGTGTGTAGAGTTGTATAATAGTGATGTTACTGAACTGACGTGTGTAGAGTTGTGTAATAGTGATGTTACTGAATTGACGTGTGTAGAGTTGTATAACAGTGATGTTACTGAATTGACGTGTGTAGAGTTGTATAACAGTGATGTTACTGAACTGACGTGTGTAGAGTTGTGTGATAGTGATGTTACTGAACTGACGTGTGTACAGTTGTGTGATAGTGATGTTACTGAACTGACGTGTGTAGAGTTGTATAATAGTGATGTTACTGAACTGACGTGTGTAGAGTTGTGTGAAAGTGATGTTACTGAACTGACGTGTGTAGAGTTGTGTGACAGTGATGTTACTGAACTGACGTGTGTAGAGTTGTGTGACAGTGATGTTACTGAACTGACGTGTGTAGAGTTGTATAATAGTGATGTTACTGAACTGACGTGTGTAGAGTTGTGTGATAGTGATGTTACTGAACTGACGTGTGTAGAGTTGTATAATAGTGATGTTACTGAACTGACGTGTGTAGAGTTGTGTGATAGTGATGTTACTGAACTGACGTGTGTAGAGTTGTGTGACAGTGATGTTACTGAACTGACGTGTGTAGAGTTGTGTGACAGTGATGTTACTGAACTGACGTGTGTAGAGTTGTGTGATAGTGATGTTACTGAACTGACGTGTGTAGAGATGTGTGACAGTGATGTTACTGAACTGACGTGTGTAGAGTTGTGTGACAGTGATGTTACTGAACTGACGTGTGTAGAGTTGTGTGATAGTGATGTTACTGAACTGACGTGTGTAGAGTTGTGTGACAGTGATGTTACTGAACTGACGTGTGTAGAGTTGTGTGACAGTGATGTTACTGAACTGACGTGTGTAGAGTTGTGTGATAGTGATGTTACTGAACTGACGTGTGTAGAGATGTGTGACAGTGATGTTACTGAACTGACGTGTGTACAGTTGTATAATAGTGATGTTACTGAACTGACGTGTGTAGAGATGTGTGATAGTGATGCTGCTATGTGGTAATTTTCAAAATAACCACAGTAAAAAAACAGAGTGAAATTCCAAGCACTTTCGTTATTTCTCACATTATCAAGTAATAGTAAAGATAACACGACAACATAAGGCTTATAAAGCTGAGATATGACCTCACCTATGACCTCACATTTTAAGTAAAGTTTTTAAGAGTGACATATCAGGCAGAGTTTAAAATCCTCATAAATTCTTTTCATTATAAATCAATTTAATATATAAATCTTCTGTTCTGTTATTTTTAATATTCCCTGATGTGAAAAATCATAAAAGCGCTTGGAATATCACTCTTTTTTCACAATGGTTATCTTGCATATCAAGATATCACCTATTTACTGTGATCTTATTGCATGTGGTGGTATGTGATGGCATGAAGGGACAGGTGGTGACCAGAGTTGACAGGTGATGTCCGGTAGTCATAGGTGATGATCGTAGTTAACAGGTGATAAGTGATGGCCACTGAAGTTATAGTGACTAGAGGTAATAAATGTTGACCAGAAGTGATGGGTGATAACCAGAGGTGATAACAGGTGGCCAGAGGTATTACACATTCATATAACAGTAATGTTTAACATAGTTATATATTGCAATAAGATCACAGTAAACAGGTGATTTCAAAATATGCAAAACAACCACTCTGAAAGAATAGAGAAATTCCAAGCGCTTTCGTGACTACTCACATTATCAAGGAACTATGAAAGTGAAGCATCCAAGGAAGCTATATAAGGGGTCCGGCCAGCACCTCACTATCAGATCCCACAACGGTTAAACACGTGACGCGATTATACATGTTTATGTATACAGATTTAGTTATGAAAGTTGAAAGATTTGCAAATGATAGAATGGTACAGAGGTGCACCTGAGTGGCACAGAGATGAACGTGAGACAGTGGCACAGAGGTGCACTTTAGAAAAGTGGGAAAAGTCAAAGGTTGAGCACAGCACACTTGTAAGTGAACTAGACGTCTGCCAGGCCGAAAACACTCAGGGAGAAGCATTTTTTTTTTATATTGGTGTTGATTTCGTCTTTCAACTATGCTACATAACAGTTGCGACCATAACAATGTTTTAAAATCCACTGGTACCGGGACCAGTGGTCTACATGAGACGAATAACACGGAGATATGTATTTATACGCAACCCGCAATTTATATAAGGCTCCATCCTGTCACTTCATCTCCATATTGTTTCATACTATGGAACAATGCTCTTCTCCAGACTGAGGGACTGACCACCTCAAAACTTTAAGGGTGATGGACTGATTACATCGTCTTCAAGTACCTTCTGCTTCTATCAACTTTCCTGTACTCGACTGAAGAAGCCTACTGTGTAGGCGAAACGTTTCGAAATATAGATACCTAACTGTTGCATATGTGTCTTACCTAACAACCTGTCGGTATTTTGTACCATTTTAATGTTCAATTTATATAAGTTTTAAGCTGATGCACGAAAGTTGCAACATAAAAAGTGAATACAAGTAAAAGGATCAAAATAAACTTGCTGGAACAGTTCATAATTAACCCACAATTAGCACAGGAAATTTCAGACGACGTTTGCCCCATCCAGGACCATCATAAGGTTGAAAGTAGGTAGCTGATATGCGTAAAACTGATATTTATTGAACATTAGTTTCCTATATTATGCAACAATGCGTGAAAAAATCTGCTATAACAAGGTTATATTTCCTCATACTGCAAACTTCAAGCTGGTGTTGGGGTGAGGGAGGCATCGTCAATAGTTATACGCTAAAACAGAACGGCACTGAAAACTTCCTTGAGTGTTGTTACAATGGTAGAAGCTTCAAGCCGACACCTACATGAATAGACACAAAATAGCGACTGGTTCGAGGGAAAATTATATCCCCTCTAATCTTGAAGTTTTCCCTCAGTCTAACGTTGTTATACTGAAGATATACCCTGCTTTGTGTGTCTCATCAGAGTTCTTACATGGTTTTAAAATAAGCATGGCTTACTGTTATGTTTTTCTTGTGTAAATTGGCTAATAATTAATTTTAAATATGTAAATGAATCGAATGCATGGCAGGGGTGTCCTAAAACTCCCCTGCTATGGGTTCGATCCCCACCCGTTGCGTGATTTGTTTTCAATCGTGTCATTACGTAAATGAAATTAGACAGCATTAGCAGTAAACTGAAGACAGAATTTTTATTTAATTTTTTGGCAGCGAACTACACATATGCCATGCTTCACTAGAGACAAGGTGGTAATAATGTTAACAGCAACAACCTGAGATGTAATCCTCACTCCAAGTAGTGGAGTTGAGTCTGCTTACCTTAATCAACATATAGTAGCAATACTCATGGTGCCTCGTTAGTGCACAACGGAATGTGCTCGCCTCCAGAGGAAAAAATAAAAGCCAAGTGTTTTTTTCTAGTTAGTAGGTTATACTTCAGTATCGACGGGAGTACTGTCTATTTTTCTTTTCTTTTTTTTTTGGCAAAAGTAAACGGATTTTTTTAATTTATGTGAGCAAATTTATTACAAAGATTTTAAAATCAAATGTGACATGTTTAAATACGTGTATATGTGAATTCATACAGTAAGCCCCCTTGGTTATCACCCTCTGAAGACAACACAAGTGTCTAGGGAAAGACAGTGGGTGTACCACAAATTAGAAGTGGTCTTGTGACTGGGCCCCACACCTCGCGAAGGCCACATGCCCTCGCCTTGCCAACTCCGCCCCATAATTCTTGCGGCTCTTTGATTATAGCCAAACATTTGATTCCTTGTGCTCCAGCTTTCTGCACCACATCGCTGTAGCGGTGAACAAATTTTCTTTCGAGATGTTCTCTAAAGCTTTCTTCGTTAAACTGATCAATATAATTCGTTCATAGGCTGCTCATTTTTTTGCAGGTCTACAACCCTTCAAGAGATCAGTATAAATTCCGACTTTTGTAAACCACTTTTCCACGGATTGAATATGTGTAGATATTCTACTCTTTACACGGGTAGCTATACAACAGCTGGCAAGGATACCTATTCAGCTGTCAGCAGGGTTATCTTTACAACTGTTGGTAGGGTAGCTAATCAACTGCTGACAGGAGATGCTGTACAACTATTGGCAGGTGTAACTATACAGCTGTATGCTTCTTTAATTAAGGGGACGTATTATTTTTCTCCTATATGCATCTGGACTGATAGACTCGGGTATTGTATTTGACCCTTTGACAATAATTACATGAAACAAAATTATTACTGGTTGATTGTGAAGTTAATCTTCCTGTTTTTTCATAGTCTCCGGTAAAAGTTAGTTGCAGAACACAAGTGGCGTTTGGGGCTACATTTAGAATAATGGTTTCAGCCCTGAAGACTTTTATCATTAAAGTCGTTTTTTGGATTTTCTTCAACGTACTCACAGATCAAACACGAGTGTGGTTGGTTTATTAGGCTTCAAAGCTGTCGATACTTTGGGGGCCATTAAGGCTGCATGTTACTTGTTCACTACCAGTCAGGAATACATTAATCCATAAAATAGGGATTAAAATAAAGCATTTACACATAAAAACATGTACCTCTTGCTGCATATATTCTTCCAGGGTAAACTTAAATCAAGTTTGAAAGACTTATAACCAGGATCTCCATTTGTTCATTCCTAATTTGGAAAGAAATATTTAAAAAAACACAAATGTGTATCTATTTTAAATAATTTTCATATACTTAATGTCAATTTTCCACGACGAACTCTTTTGTTTGTTCTTGTAAACTCTTTTAAAATGTCGACGGTCCGTAGGACACGACGAAATTTTTCTGGTTACCATACGATCTCCAAAACACTGACAGAAAACGACTACTTAAGTGAAATATATGGGCAGTAAATGCCATATACGACGCCTATATCTTCTGACAGTGATACAACAGTGGGTTCGCTAATGTCATTTTTGTATTCATGATCGCAAACCGAAGCTCTTGGAAAGGTGCTAGTGCTCACTACCTTTGTTATCTTAAACCTGTGCACTTCCCTGGCAATCAGCCAGAAAGGAAACTACTGATTCTCTCAGCATCGATCATTTATTTTCACCTGCTTTCCTTTTTCATCGTTTTTCACTCCTCTTAGATACTGGTCCGCTATTGGTTATTATTGTACGTCTAATGCCGGGTCCACATACATATGGAAAAATTACTGAGTAACTTGTACGGCATAATCATTTTATCCCTGGTCTTTTTTTATAATAACAATAATAATAATAATAATAATAATAATAATAATAATAATAATAATAATAATAATAATATCTTTATTTCTACAAGTACATGTACAAGGTATACAGTCCTAGCTGACATCAGTGACATACTACTACTCAGAAAGCCGCTTGTTATCCTAAGCATTTCGGGCAAATTAGGTCTGTTTTGTCCCAGGATGCGACCCACACCAGTCGACTAACTCCCAGGTACCCATTTTACTAATGGGGAACATAGACAACCGGTGTAAAGAAACACGCCCAATGTTTCTAACCTCACTGGGAATCGAACCCGTACCCTCGCCGTGTGAAGCGAGAGTTTTAACCACCAGGCCACGGGCAATGTTATCAGGAACAATTTGCATAGCCTATAATGGCTTTAATTCATTTGCATTCAAGAGCATATACACGAAATGATGTATATACATTGGGTGACAAATTCACTTGTCGCGGATTCACCTCAAAAGACAATCAGCTTCTGTGAGTACTATGTCGATATTTTCTGTAGTCATCCTACCTATAGTTCTGTAGTTTCTTCATGAGTTAGGGTTCTGTAGGCCTCCCCCCTTCCTTTTTCCTAATCTTTATTCTCTTTCCGATTTTATGTGTGCGTGTGTAATCAGCTAGATATGCTCACTTAGTTTTTGCATCAAATGATTTAATAAGGCTCCTGGCCCGCTTCTTCATTACTGTCGACGGGTTTTCTAGTCTCTCTGGCCCAGTCTTACCAAAAGTCTTTATGGCACACGCTTATTTTTACACTCCATCTATGTCAGTTTGTCCCTGGCGATCTCCCTGCAAATATCCTATCCACCTCGTTAGTTCCTTTGATTATTCTGAACATTGTGATCATTCCTTTATTTTGTTTATGTTTCCCTCTAGATCACTGTCAGAAAGTCTCTCGTCTTCATGTAGTCTCCACTCTTATAGACTGGTTTTATTCTCTCTTTCATTATTAATCTCCAGTTATATTTCGTCATGTACATAGTTTAGTCTCTTTGGCTCATCCTTTCTCTTATTTCTGTAGTATTCTTGACGTGTTATCTCAATTTTATCTATCAACACTTATCAATTTCGAACTGGATATGTTTCCCCGGTTAATGCTCTTGTTATTAAAGTAATCAATCATCATTAATTTTCCAGTGTTAAGAGATAAGATGATATTTTCTTCGGATTTTTAAACCCCGGGGGGTTAGCCACCCAGGATAACCCAAGAAAGTCAGTGCGTCATCGAGGACTGTCTAACTTATTTCCATTGTGGTCCTCAATCTTGTCCCCCAGGATGCGACCTGCACCAGTCGACTAACACCCTGGAACCTATTTGCTGCTAGGTGAACAGGACAACAGGCGTAAGGAAACGCGTCGAAATGTTCCCACCCACCGGGAATCGAACCGGTGGGTGGAAACATTTCGACGCATTTCCTTACACCTGTTGTCCTGTTCACCTAGCAGTAAATAGGTACCTGGGTGTTAGTCTCCTGTTAATCACTTATGAGTTTTAAATAAATGCTTCTGTAACCTGGATATCACTTCCCTCCCAATTATCACTGCGACTATGTGTTCCGCCAACTCTTTCAACTTTTCAAAGCCCAATTTTTTTTCTAACAAAACTTCTCATAAGCTCTATAACTCACACAGTGTATGAGTTACAGAGCTTATGAGTCATTTAAAATATATAAAGCAGGAAATGCTTCATGAAATATAATAAAGTTAGCAGGATCTGAGTCAGGCAGGTTCTTTAAGTAGTTAGTTAAGTGCTTAAACTCTGGAATAACATTCCCTATCATGTTCACTAGAGCAATGTGGGGTTTGAATACTGACAAACTGAGAGTCTCGTATATTCTTTAGATCAATTATATCGTCTGCGTAAAATAGGATTTGTGTACAACGATATTCAGGGCACATTAGTGGACATTGCCCAGTACTTGGCACACCCCTACGTCTCTTATATACTTTTCTTCCACTCTTCTGAGTATTTGTACTGGGTTTTATCCTCTGAAGCAAGAATAATTTGATGTACACTGGATTTGAGGATTACAGTGTCTTCGATGGATGTCACTGTCAAGTTCAAGTACTGTTGACGTAGGGTGTAATAGTGCTAATAAATTAGACACATGTGCAACACTTGGTATCACAGTGACTTCATCAGTCCAAATAAAGGAGAATGTTGATGAACAGGAGGAGTTTGAGGTAGTCAGCCCCTCGACTCAAGGCTGAAAGACTGGTTACCTTAAACTCCTCCCGTTCTTCACCATTCTCCTATGTATGGACTGATGAAGCCACTGTGTGGCGAAACGTTTCCTCAATAAAGATACCCAAGAGTTGCACATGTGTCTAATTTATCAACTTGTCGGTTCTCTGAACCATCCATCTACATGCTATAGAGCTATAATTTCTAATCATTGTAATTGTAAAACAATACAAAGGGGAAAGGGAACTGCAGCAAATAGAGCATGGTGAGGATCACAGATTTTTCACTTTGCAACTAATTATAGTATTTGACTATCATCTTTGCGTTAGATTTATTCGATAAATAAAGATCCATCAACCGATTTTTTCAGTTTTCTTTTGCATGCATCTGGTATATTTTCAAACCATGAACGCACAAGTCAGTGGATTTCTATTCCGCACATTACGGATGCATTTTGCTAATCATCAACATCGTCCAGAAGAACGTAGTAAAGCGAGAGACAGCAGCCTCCTACGAACTCATTTTTCTAAGTTCAGTAATGTGAATCTATATGTTTACCTATCTTCTTAGTACTCTTTTAATAACTTTGATTTCACGCTTCAGCGCTGTAAGTCCATAGATTTTTTTTTTAGATTGCTTTGTCACCTTTGTAGCAGCAGAGTTTTAGTGTCGCCTGTGTATAACATTGTCTCTATACGATTTTTTATAGCCTATGACTTTATTTAATGTGAAATTTCAAGAGTTGAGGCACTGGGCAAGTTATATGGGTTTGTCCTCAGTGACTTCAAAGCGGAATTTTAGTCTGGCGTTGAGTTACATTAATGAAAAGATCATCAGGTAAAATTCCCTCTGCCATAATCATGGGTCTTATTACTGAAGATGTTTATCTCGCCATTACGTTGTAAGAGCAAAAAACTTGTTTTGGGTTACTTTCAAAATCGTTGAGTTTTCTGCTGTCTTTGTTTTTCATGTCTAAATTAAGAAGCATAAATTTTCCCTCGACTTTCATGCGGATTCATTCAATAATTTGGCTATTTTAAACAGCCTACTCTTTAAAATTATTAACAATATCGAAGAAGTAAAAATTTGCCTCAAATTTTAAAATATTATAATTATTAAAGCTGTAGAATATTTTCAATGCAAGGTATAACAATGTAATAATAATAATAATAATAATAATAATAATAATAATAATAATAATAATAATAATAATAATAAAAATGATAATATTATTATTACTTTCGTGAAGAGCTACTAAACCAGCAGGGGTCATGCAGCAGCAGGGGTCATGCAGCAGCAGGGGTCATGCAGCAGCAGGGGTCATGCAGCAGCAGGGGTCATGCAGCAGCAGGGGTCATGCAGCAGCAGGGGTCATGCAGCAGCAGGGGTCATGCAGCAGCAGGGGTCATGCAGCAGCAGGGGTCATGCAGCAGCAGGGGTCATGCAGCAGCAGGGGTCATGCAGCAGCAGGGGTCATGCAGCAGCAGGGGTCATGCAGCAGCAGGGGTCATGCAGCAGCAGGGGTCATGCAGCAGCAGGGGGTCATGCAGCAGCAGGGGTCATGCAGCAGCAGGGGGTCATGCAGCAGCAGGGGTCATGCAGCAGCAGGGGTCATGCAGCAGCAGGGGTCATGCAGCAGCAGGGGTCATGCAGCAGCAGGGGTCATGCAGCAGCAGGGGTCATGCAGCAGCAGGGGGTCATGCAGCAGCAGGGGTCATGCAGCAGCAGGGGTCATGCAGCAGCAGGGGTCATGCAGCAGCAGGGGTCATGCAGCAGCAGGGGTCATGCAGCAGCAGGGGTCATGCAGCAGCAGGGGGTCATGCAGCAGCAGGGGTCATGCAGCAGCAGGGGTCATGCAGCATCAGGGGGTCATGCAGCAGCAGGGGCCATGCAGCAGCAGGGGTCATGCAGCAGCAGGGGTCATGCAGCAGCAGGGGGTCATGCAGCAGCAGGGGGTCATGCAGCAGCAGGGGCCATGCAGCAGCAGGGGTCATGCAGCAGCAGGGGTCATGCAGCAGCAGGGTCATGCAGCAGCAGGGGATCATGCAGCAGCAGGGGGTCATGCAGCAGCAGGGGTCATGCAGCAGCAGGGGATCATGCAGCAGCAGGGGATCATGCAGCAGCAGGGGTCATGCAGTAGCAGGGGGTCATGCAGCAGCAGGGGGTCATGCAGCAGCAGGGGCCATGCAGCAGCAGGGGGTCATGCAGCAGCAGGGGTCATGCAGCAGCAGGGGGTCATGCACCAACAGGGGGTCATGCAGCAGCAGGGGGTCATGCAGCAGCAGGGGTCATGCAGCAGCAGGGGGGTCATGCAGCAGCAGGGGTCATGCAGCAGCAGGGGGGTCATGCAGCAGCAGGTCATGCAGCAGCAGGGGGTCATGCAGCAGCAGGGGGGTCATGCAGCAGCAGGGGTCATGCAGCAGCAGGAGGGTCATGCAGCAGCAGGGGTCATGCAGCAGCAGGGGGTCATGCAGCAGCAGGGGGGTCATGCAGCAGCAGGGGTCATGCAGCAGCAGGGGGGTCATGCAGCAGCAGGTCATGCAGCAGCAGCAGCAGGCAGGGGGTCATGCAGCAGCAGGGGGTCATGCAGCAGCAGGGGGTCATGCAGCAGCAGGGGGGTCATGCAGCAGCAGGGGTCATGCAGCAGCAAGGGGGTCATGCAGCAGCAGGGGTCATGCAGCAGCAGGGGATCATGCGGCAGGAGGGTGTCATGCAGCAGCAGGGGATCATGCAGCAGCAGGGGTCATGCAGCAGCAGGGGATCATGCAGCAGCAGGGGGTCATGCAGCAGCAGGGGGTCATGCAGCAGCAGGGGGTCATGCAGCAGCAGGAGCTCATGCAGCAGCAGGGGGCCATGCAGCAGCAAGGGGTCACGCAGCAGCAGGGGATCATGCAGCAGCAGGGGGTCATGCAGCAGAAGGGCGTCATGTAGCAGCAGGGGGCAATGCAGCAGCAGGGGGTAATGCATAAGCAGGGGATAATGCAGGAGCAGGGGGTCATGCAGCAGCATGAGGTCATGCAGCAGCAGGGGGTCATGCAGCAGCAGGAGCTAATGCAGCAGCAGGGGGTAATGCAGCAGCAGGGGGTCATGCAACAGAAGGGGGTAATGCAGCAGCAGGGGTCATGCAGGAGCAGGGGGTCATGCAGGAGCAGGGGGTAATGCAGCAGCAGGGGGTCATGCAGCACCAGGGGGTAATGCAACCGAAGGGGGTCATGCAGCAGCAGGGGGTCATGCAGCAGCAGGGTGTAATGCAGCAGCAGGGGGTCATGCAGCAGAAGGGGGTCATGCAGCAGCAGGGGGTCATGCAGGAGCAGGGGGTCATGCAGCAGCAGGTGGTAATGCAGCAGCAGGGGGTCATGCAGCAGCAGGGGATAATGCAACAGCAGGAGGTCATGCAGCAGCACGGGGTAATGCAGCAGTAGGGGGTCATGCAGCAGCAGGGTGTAATGCAGCAGCAGGGGGTCATGCAGCAGCAGTGGGTAATGCAGCAGCAGGGGGTCATGCAGGAGCAGGGGGTAATGCAGCAGCAGGGGGTAATGCAGCAGCAGGGGGTAATGCAGCAGCAGGGGGTCATGCAACAGCAGGGGGTAATGCAGCAGCAGGGGGTCATGCAGAAGAAGGGGGTCACGCAGGAGCAGGGGGTCATGCAGCAGCAGGGGGTCATGCAGCAGCAGGGGGTAATGCCGGAGCAGGGGGTCATGCAGGAGCAGGGGGTCATGCAGCAGCAGGGGGTCATGCAGCAGCAGGGGGTCATGCAGCAGCAGGGGGTCATGCAGCAGCAGGGGGTCATGCAGCAGCAGGGGGTCATGCAGCAGCAGGGGGTAATGCAGGAGAAGGGGGTCATGCAGCAGCAGGGGGTAATGCAGCAGCACGGGGTAATGCAGCAGCAGGGGGTCATGCAGCAGCAGGGGTTAATGCAGCAACAGGGGGTCATGCAGCAGCAGGGGGCCATGCAGCAGCAGGGGGCCATGCAGCAGCAGGGGGTCATGCAGCAGCAGGGGGTAATGCAGCAGCAGGGGGTCATGCAGCAGCAGGGGGTCATGCAGCAGCAGGGGGTCATGCAGCACCTGAGGAGAGGGAGGTATTTAGGCTTGATTCAAGGAAGGAGAGGATAGATCTTATTGGAGGGTCTGATTCCCTCTTACTGGAGGCTCTGATCCCCTCTTACTGGAGGCTCTGATCCCCGCTTACTGGAGGCTCTGATACCCTCTTACTGGAGGCTCTGATCCCCTCTTACTGGAGGCTCTGATCCCCTCTTGCTGGAGGCTCTGATCCCCTCTTACTGGAGGCTCTGATCCCCTCTTACTGGAGGCTCTGATCCCCTCTTACTGGAGGCTCTGATCCCCTCTTACTGGAGGGCCTAATCCCCTCTTACTGGAGGCTCTGATCCCCTCTTAATAGAGGCTCTGATCCCCTCTTACTGGAGGCTCTGATCCCCTCTTACTGGACGTTCTGATCCCATCTTACTGGAGGCTCTGATCCCCTCTTACTGGAGGCTCTGATCCCCTCTTACTGGAGGCTCTGATCCCATCTTACTGGAGGCTCTGATCCCCTCTTATTGGAGGCTCTGATCCCCTCTTATTGGAGGCTCTGGTCCCCTCTTATTGGAGGCTCTGATCTCCTCTTACTGGAGGCTCTGATCCCCTCTGATTGCAGGTTCTGATCCCCTCTTATTGGAGGCTCTGATCCCCTCTAATTGGAGGCTCTGATCCCCTCTTATTAGAGGCTCTGATCCCCTCTGATGGGAGGTTCTGATCCCCTCTGATTGGAGGCTCTGATCCCCTCTGATTGGAGGCTCTGATCCCCTCTGATTGGAGGCTCTGATTCCCTCTTACTGGAGGCTCTGATCCCCTCTTACTGGAGGTTCTGATCCCCTCTTATTGGAGGATCTGATCCCATCTTATTGGAGGCTCTGATCCCCTCTTATTGGAGGCTCTGGTCCCCTTTTACTGGAGGGTCTGATCCCCTCTTACTGGAGGTTCTGATCCCCTCTTATTGGAGGCTCTGATCCCCTCTTATTGGAGGCTCTGATCCTCTCTTATTGGAGGCTCTGATCCCCTCTTACTGGAGGGTCTTATCCCCTCTTATTGGAGGCTCTGATCCCCTCTTACTGGAGGTTCTGATCCCCTCTGATTGGAGGCTCTGATCCCTTCTGATTGGGGGCTCTGATCCCCTCTGATTGGAGGCTCTAATCCCCTCTGATTGGAGGCTTTGATCCCCTATGATTGGAGGGTCTGATCCCCTCTTATTGGAGGCTCTGATCCCCTCTTACTGGAGGCTCTGATCCCCTCTTAAAGGAGGCTCTGATCCCCTCTTAATGGAGGCTCTGATCCCCTCTGATTCGAGGTTCTGATCCCCTCTTATTGGAGGCTCTGATACCCTCTGATTGGAGGCTCTGATCCCCTCTTATTGGAGGCTCTGATCCCCTCTGATTGGAGGCTCTGATCCCCTCTGATTGGAGGCTCTGATCCCCTCTGATGGGAGGCTCTGATCCCCTCTTATTGGAGGCTCTGATTCCCTCTTACTGGAGGCTCTGATCCCCTCTTACTGGAGGTTCTGATCCCCTCTTATTGGAGGATCGGATCACCTCTTATTGGAGGCTCTGATCCCCTCTTATTGGAGGCTCTGGTCCCCTTTTACTGGAGGGTCTGATCCCCTCTTACTGGAGGTTCTGATCCCCTCTTATTGGAGGCTCTGATCCCCTCTTATTGGAGGCTCTGATCCCCTCTTATTGGAGGCTCTGATCTCCTCTTACTGGAGGGTCTTATCCCCTCTTATTGGAGGCTCTGATCCCCTCTTACTGGAGGTTCTGAGCCCCTCTGATTGGAGGCTCTGATCCCTTCTGATTGGAGGCTCTGATCCCCTCTGATTGGAGGCTCTGATCCCTTCTGATTGGAGGCTCTGATCCCCTCTGATTGGAGGGTCTGATCCTCTCTGATTGGAGGCTCTGATCTCCTCTGATTGGAGGTTCTGATCCCCCCTGATTGGAGGCTCTGGTCCCTTCTGATTGGAGGCTCTGATCCCCTCTGATTGGAAGCTCTGATCCCCTCTGATTGGAGGCTCTGATCCCCTCTGATTGGAGTGTCTGATCCCCTCTTGTTGGAGGCTCTGATCCCTTCTTACTGGAGGGTTTGATCCCCTCTTATTGGAGGCTCTGATCCACTCTGATTGGAGGTTCTGATCCCCTCTGATTGGAGGCTCTGATCCCCTCTGATTGGAGGCTCTGATCCCTTCTGATTGGAGGCTCTGATCCCCTCTGATTGGAGGTTCTGATCCCCTCTGATGGGAGGCTCTGATCCCCTCTGATTGGAGGCTTTGATCCCCTCTGATTGGAGGTTCTGATCCCCTCTGATGGGAGGCTCTGATCCCCTCTGATTGGAGGCTCTGACCCTCTCTGATTGGAGGCAGTATCCAGGGACACTACTGTGTATACACCACACGGCAGAATCCAGTGACACTACTGTGTATACACCACACGGCAGTATCCAGGGACACTACTGTGTATACACCACACGGCAGTATCCAGGGACACTACTGTGTATACACCACACGGCAGTATCCAGGGACACTACTGTGTATACACAACACGGCAGTATCCAGGGACACTACTGTGTATACACCACACGGCAGTATCCAGGGACACTACTGTGTATACACAACACGGCAGTATCCAGGGACACTACTGTGTATACACCACACGGCAGTATCCAGGGACACTACTGTGTATACACCACACGGCAGTATCCAGGGACACTACTGTGTATACACCACACGGCAGTATCCAGGGACACTACTGTGTATACACCACACGGCAGTATCCAGGGACACTACTGTGTATACACAACACGGCAGTATCCAGGGACACTACTGTGTATACACCACACGGCAGTATCCAGGTACACTATACTGTGTATACACCACACGGCAGTATCCAGGGACACCACTGTGTATACACCACACGGCAGTATCCAGGGACACTACTGTGTATACACCACACGGCAGTATCCAGGGACACTACTGTGAATACACCACACGGCAGTATCCAGGTACACTACTGTGTATACACCACACGGCAGTATCCAGGGACACTACTGTGTATACACCACACGGCAGTATCCAGCGACACTACTGTGTATACACCACACAGCAGTATCCAGGGACACTACTGTGTATACACCACACGGCAGTATCCAGGGACACTACTTTGTATACACCACACGGCAGTATCCAGGGACACTACTGTGTATACACCACACGGCAGTATCCAGGTACACTATACTGTGTATACACCACACGGCAGTATCCAGGGACACCACTGTGTATACACCACACGGCAGTATCCAGGGACACTACTGTGTATACACCACACGGCAGTATCCAGGGACACTACTGTGTATACACCACACAGCAGTATCCAGGGACATTACTGTGTATACACCACACGGCAATATCCAGGGACACTACTTTGTATACACCACACGGCAGTATCCAGGGACACTACTGTGAATACACCACACGGCAGTATCCAGGTACACTACTGTGTATACACCACACGGCAGTATCCATGGACACTACTGTGTATACACCACACGGCAGTATCCAGGGACACTACTGTGTATACACCACACAGCAGTATCCAGGGACATTACTGTGTATACACCACACGGCAGTATCCAGGGACACTACTTTGTATACACCACACGGCAGTATCCAGGGACACTACTGTGTATACACCACACGGCAGTATGCAGGTACACTACTGTGTATACACCACACGGCAGTATCCAGGGACACTACTGTGTATACACCACACGGCAGTATTCAGGGACACTACTGTGTATACACCACACGGCAGTATCCAGGGACACTACTGTGTATACACCACACGGCAGTATTCAGGGACACTACTGTGTATACACCACACGGCAGTATCCAGGGACACTACTGTGTATACACAACACGGCAGTATCCAGGGACACTACTGTGTATACACAACACGGCAGTATCCAGGGACACTACTGTGTATACACAACACGGCAGTATCCAGGGACACTACTGTGTATACACAACACGGCAGTATCCAGGGACACTACTGTGTATATACAACACGGCAGTATCCAGGTACACTACTGTGTATACACAACACGGCAGTATCCAGGGACACTACTGTGTATACACAACACGCCAGTATCCAGGTACACTACTGTGTATACACAACACGGCAGTATCCAGGGACACTACTGTGTATACACAACACGGCAGTATCCAGGTACACTACTGTGTATACACAACACGGCAGTATCCAGGGACACTACTGTGTATATACAACACGGCAGTATCCAAGGACACTACTGTGTATACACAACACGGCAGTATCCAGGGACACTACTGTGTATACAACACACGTGAAGTAATATATAATATCTGGCTGCAGACAATATCGTTCTTGCATGTATTTTTCTGCTCTTGGGTGATTTTCCAGTTTTTCTCTGTTTAGACTTTTATTTAATTCCTTTATCGTATGATTTCACAGCTAATGCGTAAGATGTCAATTATAGCGACTGTATATTACTTGTATACTAACATCAAGAATGCTTGAGCCGCAAAGGTAAAAAATTGATAGCAAACTCTCTGTGTATAATCCAGTCCGTATATTTACCCTGTGATATCTTACACAGAACCCACACCGAGGAGCTCATGACGACGTTACGGTCCGATATCTTAGTTTGTTAGGTGTAAAGTCTATTTTTTGCATCTGGCTCGTTTAAGTTGCAGTTCATTTGAACATTAACATAAAGATATCCTTCTTTATTTTCTAAATTGATTATTAGACTGTATATACGCCAAGAGATGAACACTTCGTGATGGCCCAATAACTCGTTGATTATTACGACCATATTTTTTAAAGGAGTACACCGGCAAGCCAGCGGAAAACTTCGGTCATGTGAGCAAAAGCTCACAGGAAACACTTGTTCTGTTTCCTGACAAACATTATACCTACCTACTTCGTGGTGTTTGTATAGTGCTACGTGTTAATGTATATTTTTCTATATGATAAAAGCAGTTGTGAATGCTATTGCAAACTATAGGAAACCATTCGATAAATAAAGTGCTTTACCTCAATTATTTAACAAGGCTTGTGATTTATGTAGTCCTGAGTAATGTACAGTTTTTATCGTCTGTATCATCCCATGATAGGTTCACAAGTCCTCGGGAAGCCACGCTTGGCCCAACTAGTTCAAGCCGGGACGGCGCCACTCGTGTTAAATGTGAACATGACCGGCTGAACATGGTGCTGGCGAGGATGCCAACTTCCGCCTCTAGCACCCTCTTTCTTACTGCCTCTCCGAGTGCCATGACCCTGCCATCCTTGCTCATCTATGACTCTCGTAATAAAATTATCAGTTATGTTAGGGTTACAAAGTGATAGGGCGAGAGTTATGCGTGAGTGTTGAGCCTCTAGCTTAGTGAAGGAGGGAAGGGATGCTAAAGGCTGGCAGATGCACTCATTTGGCACGTTTTACAACTATCAGGTGGCACCCACAGGTCTCCACGGTGCACAGCTTCTACCACCATCCACCTTAAGTGAATCATCTTGCTCTGAATTGCTTGTGTCTGTGGTTTAAACTGTCATCTGACGGTCAAATGAGTATTTTAGGTTATATATATCAAGACCCAGCAGCTGGTGTCTGAAGGGGATACTTAAAGCCAAAAATAAGATCTATCCAGTAATATAACCAGTTGTTGATTTGAAAAAAAAAATCTTAAGAGATGTACTTATGAAAATACTTAAATCATGGTGAGACACAAAGTCCAGAGAGATGCCTGGGGAACCAGGGGCATATCTATCACAGTCTATTTTTTAACCACACTGTAGTTTTGTATAATTTTAAAGTCACAGGCAATCGAGGTCATTTTCAACTCTATTTTCTTTCTCAAGCTCATTTGGTCATGAGATCTCACCCACTGTGGGCGAGATGAAATCCCATTAGGGGTGAGACACAATCCCACCATGGTTGAGATAGCGTTCCAATGGAGGTGAGCTAAAGTGCCACTGTAAGTGACATAAAGCCCCACTGTGGATGTCATGACGCCCCACTATGAATGGCTACACTCCATTGTGGGATAAACGCCGTAAAATAAACGACTTTTCCATTTAAGGTCACTTTAATTGCCACTGAAGGGCTCTCTTATTTACTTCAGAGCATTTTATAACGTACTGCAACCAGGAGTTGTTAGTTTAAGATGCACCCGCAGCTCATTCTGTGAATGGTTAGTTTATTGCGCATGTATAGCTCATCCGATGAGCCTTCAGCATATTAAGTACCCGCAACTCGTCCTGTGAGCAGTTAAATAACTGCACCATTACGTAAGCCCTTCGCTCATCCTGTGAGCGGTTTATTTACTGTAACTCACAAGTACGTCTTCTGAGCCGTGACGTACCATGCATCCGCAGTTTTGAGCATCGGGTGCACAGTAGTGAGCGCTCTCAATTGAAAGAGTTACAAAAGCGCTGTATTTATTTGACAACAGTTTAAATAATTTAGTATGCTACAGAAATAAGCCGTTGTACATCTACCTGTTGACTACCTGTAGTCGTTGTACATCTACCTGTTGACTACCTGTAGTCGTTGTACATCTACCTGTTGACTACCTGTAGTCGTTGTACATCTACCTGTTGACTACCTGTAGTCGTTGTACATCTACCTGTTGACTACCTGTAGTCGTTGTACATCTACCTGTTGACTACCTGTAGTCGTTGTACATCTACCTGTTGACTACCTGTAGTCGTTGTACATCTACCTGTTGACTACCTGTAGTCGTTGTACATCTACCTGTTGACTACCTGTAGTCGTTGTACACCTACCTGTTGACTCCCTGTAGTCGTTGTACACCTACCTGTTGACTACCTGTAGTCGTTGTACACCTACCTGTTGACTACCTGTAATCGATGTGCACCTATCTATTGACTACCTTTGGTCGATGTGCACCTATCTATTGACTACCTGAAGTCGATTCCAGGTGTCATAGCCCCTGCGGCGGGTTCCAGATATCTTGATAGCTTCATTATCTTGGCTACTGGTGCCAGCAACAGGCAGTCCAACATTGGCACCACAGCCCGACTGATCAGGAACAAACTAGAAATATTTATTCAGTTCCCTCTTGAAGACTGCTAGAGGTCTGTTGGTAATTACCCTTATATATGAGGGTCATGGGAGTAGATATCATTTGCATCGTGTTAATTGATCTGCTTAGTGAAAGGTGCGTAAAATCGCAAGATATCAAGTGCCTTTTTATTAACAAATTGAATGCCTTTTACCAAACTGTTTGAATCTGACTCACGAAATCGTAATGACACGATTGCAATCAAACCATACCACGGGATTTGAGCTAGAGTTCGTCACGGCCACGCTAGCTGGAGATTCGTCTGTAAAAACTTGCATTTGTGGTCACAGAGGTGCCTGTGCTAACCTTCCTATGGTGTAGAAATGTACCTAGTTGGACGAATCTTATTTTGGCTAGCTGGTCCAGTGGCTAACGCGACGGTCTGGAGTTTTGAGACTCTCTGACCGCGGATTCTAACCCCACCCGTGGTATGGTTTGAATCTATCTCTAAAACAGTTGAGATTTAGGATTTCCTATGATATGGCGCTATAGTTTGTAACTCTTTCTTTGGTAACCCACTTTACATGACAGATGACTGACTTCTACATATAAGATGAACTGACAAAGGTTCTTCAAGTTTAGACTTAATCTGTCATTAACTTATTTCATACAAAAGAGGCTATTTTCTCCCTACAAATGCGTACCCTAAACCCTAAATCAGGAAACTTCCCTCAGATGTTAAACTTCACCGTCTTTTCTCAGATAAGAAAAGCTGCCTCGAGTTCATTTGGACACACGTGTGTATGTATATTTATATGTCGTGCTGAATAGGTAAAACTAGTCAATTAGCGAGAACTCAGTTAAAATTAAGCCCTTTCTAAAATTTTCTCTAATACGTTTAAAGATTTTTTTTTTCATTTATGTTAATGTAAAAATTAATAATTTCGTACCAAAAGTATCTTAGAAAACTTACATAACCTTATTATAGCAAGTACAACTTAATTTAGCCTAATCCAACTAAATATATTTTAGATAAGTTTACAGTAATTTAATAATAAACAATGAAATGTATTTTTTCGATAGGTTCAAAATGATTTTCGCGAAATTATTGCATACACAAATTTTCACTTGCCTTATTCGACAAGAAGTTTTACCTATTATATAGCCTAATTATAACACCCGCATCCATGCATATCCACCTATCAATATCATTGTTATCTGTACATCATTACAAGACTTGCTAACAAGAAACTCCACATAACGCCCCTCCCTTCCACTCAAAATCACCTACTCACTCACATTAACTGCTGGTTCACACTATGAGGGGACCTGCTTGGAGATTCCCCTCTTACAGAATATATCCAAATCAACACTAAGCAGAATGCTGTTCAATCAGTGGGAGTAAGACCCCAGCTTGTGTTGATTCCTCAAATAACTCCCACCGCAGCTCATACCTACCTCGCCCACGTCCAAGATCACACGACTTCACGTCTTGACTGTCTTACTGTTGATGCTGTGGCTCGTTTTGTTATTGTTATTGTTGCTTGTTTCTGTTGCTGTTGCCTTTGCTGTTTTTTTCTCGAGTTTGCTGCTGTTGCTCTCAATCCACCTGGTTCCCCACACTTCTTAACACTACCACTCAACCACAACACCATTATTCACCATAGTCGATTACCACCAGCACACACTACTACCCAATTTGACACCATCACTCACTACCACTCGACCGTACACCACCACACACTACCACTCGACCGTACACCACCACACACTACCACTCGACCATACACCACCGTACACTACCACTAGACCGTACACCACCGCACAAAACCACTAGACCGAACACCACCGCACACTACCACTAGACCGAACACCACCGCACACTACCACTAGACCGAACACCACCGCACACTACCACTAGACCGAACACCACCGCACACTACCACTAGACCGAACACCACCGCACAAAACCACTAGACCGAACACCACCGCACACTACCACTAGACCGAACACCACCGCACACTACCACTAGACCGAACACCACCAACACACGTCTCACCTCACCCGGGTATCATAATCTCAAAAAAATGAAGCCACAAACGAACAGAAATAATTTTTCACTATTATAAGGATATATTCTCCGTTATGTATATGTATAGTTTTTTCCACTTGATGGCAGAGACTATTCTTGGTATACTGGATGCTAGTCGTTGCGACCTCTGAATATCTCATGCAGCAACTGATCCTCACTGTGTCCCAGAGCCAGTGTTTGCAGTTATCTTTGTTCGCTGCCCTTTTAACATGTTATCACGTTATATATCTGGCTGGACATTGGAAAAGAAGTAAGAAAATAATGTTAGAACTTTTGGATTTTAAGTGGGTGTAGATTTTAATTCCTGACTTTTGTTCCGAGTCTGCGATTCGAACCCCTGCTGGTCAAAAGAATATTAAGTGATTGAATTTAAAAGGTTATTCAAACAATTAGCTATCCTTAGTTCACTTTCCTCTTAAAAGCGTTTTATTATTTCGTCAAGGGTTTTACTCTGACTTGGCAACACATATTCTCCTTCTACAGTGATACCAAATAAAAGCTCTTGAAATAATATATAGGACAAAATTTTGGAGTTGTTAATTTGTAGTTCTAATAATCGTGAGTGTTGTATTTAGGTGTTGTATTTAGGTGTTGTATTTAAGTGTTGTATTTAAGTGTTATATTTCTGACATTTAATAGGCAAGTTATAGCTAATTTAGTTATTTTTTATAATCATTGTCATTTTCGATATTCAATGTGAATATGAAATTAAATTATTTTATGTAATTCCAATCCAAACTCGGTATTTTTTCATTAAAAAGTATATATATTATTTTGTAAATAGACATATAGCATGAGCGTGACACAGTTGGTGTGGTTTGTTGAGCTTGGCACCCAGGTAAGAGTTGCACCTCTCAGTGCTGAACTTGGCACTCGGGTAAGAGTTGCACCTCTCAGTGCTGAACTTGGCACCCAGGTAAGAGTTGCACCTCTCAGTGCTGAGCTTGGCACCCAGGTAAGAGTTGCACCTCTCAGTGCTGAGCTTGGCACCCAGGTAAGAGTTGCACCTCTCAGTGCTGAACTTGGCACCCAGGTAAGAGTTGCACCTCTCAGTGCTGAGCTTGGCACCCAGGTAAGAGTTGCACCTCTCAGTGCTGAGCTTGGCACCCAGGTAAGAGTTGCACCTCTCAGTGCTGAACTTGGCACCCAGGTAAGAGTTGCACCTCTCAGTGCTGAGCTTGGCACCCAGGTAAGAGTTGCACCTCTCAGTGCTGAGCTTGGCACCCAGGTAAGAGTTGCACCTCTCAGTGCTGAGCTTGGCACCCAGGTAAGAGTTGCACCTCTCAGTGCTGAACTTGGCACCCAGGTAAGAGTTGTACCTCTCAGTGCTGAACTTGGCACCCAGGTAAGAGTTGCACCTCTCAGTGCTGAGCTTGGCACCCAGGTAAGAGTTGCACCTCTCAGTGCTGAACTTGGCACCCAGGTAAGAGTTGCACCTCTCAGTGTTGAGCTTGGCACCCAGGTAAGAGTTGCACCTCTCAGTGCTGAGCTTGGCACCCAGGTAAGAGTTGCACCTCTCAGTGTTGAGCTTGGCACCCAGGTAAGAGTTGCACCTCTCAGTGCTGAGCTTGGCACCCAGGTAAGAGTTGCACATCTCAGTGCTGAGCTTGGCACCCAGGTAAGAGTTGCACCTCTCAGTGTTGAGCTTGGCACACAGGTAAGAGTTGCACCTCTCAGTGCTGAACATGGCACCCAGGTAAAAGTTGCACCTCTCAGTGCTGAGCTTGGCACCCAGGTAAGAGTTGGCCTCTTGCCCAGTGATTATTTACAAAATTCAATCGGTTATATTCCCGCCATTTATTAGCGAAATCGCATGCCTTTTACAAAATTCAGAATTATTCCATCATGATTTAATTTTCCATTAAATTCGTGACGGATTTTCATGAACGAATTTTTGAAACTCGAAATTTAGCATTTTTTTTTTTCATGTTTTGGCTCATTCAAGAAATCAACTCAAAAAACCCAAATACGAACAACATTCTGTTAATATTGATGCATGCCATTTAAATTTTTTTTTTTGCGGTACCTTTTATAGTTGCCTTTTTTATCGTCATTAACGTAAAAGTGCTCCTAAAAAAAAATTTTTTTCCTTCTTTTCTACCGATTTTCACGAAATGTTCACTACTGTATGAGGAAAATACAGTGGACCCCCGGTTAACGATATTTTTTCACTCCAGAAGTATGTTCAGGTGCCAGTACTGACCGAATTTGTTCCCATAAGAAATATTGTGAAGTAGATTAGTCCATTTCAGACCCCCAAACATACATGTACAAACGCACTTACATAAATACACTTACATAATTGGTCGCATTCGGAGGTAATCGTTATGCGGGGGTCCACTGTATAACCAACATTTATTTTTTAAAAGTCGTGAAGTTTGGACAGTTAAAAGAACTAAGTTGAATCATTGATATATAGCAACCTTGAGACTGACGCTGCACGTAAACATCGCACGTGTTTACGTGCAGCGATGTGCTTCATCGAGCACCCTGACAGTTTCTGCTACTCGAGCACCCTGACAGTTTCTGCTACTCGAGCACCCTGACAGTTTCTGCTACTCGAGCACCCTGACAGTTTCTGCTACTCGAGCACCCTGACAGTTTCTGCTACTCGAGCACCCTGACAGTTTCTGGTACTCGAGCACCCTGACAGTTTCTCTTACTCGAGCACCCCGACAGTTTCTGGTACTCGAGCACCCTGACAGTTTCTGCTACTCGAGCACCCTGACAGTTTCTGCTACTCGAGCACCCTGACAGTTTCTGCTACTCGAGCACCCAGACAGTTTCTCTTACTCGAGCACCCCGACAGTTTCTGTTACTCGAGTACCCTGACAGTTTCTGCTACTCGAGCACCCTGACAGTTTCTGCTACTCGAGCACCCTGACAGTTTCTTGTACTCGAGCACCCAGACAGTTTCTGTTACTCGAGTACCCTGACAGTTTCTGCTACTCGAGCACCCTGACAGTTTCTGGTACTCGAGCACCCTGACAGTTTCTTGTACTCGAGCACCCAGACAGTTTCTGTTACTCGAGCACCCCGACAGTTTCTGCTACTCGAACACCCCGACAGTTTCTGCTACTCGAGCACCCTGACAGTTTCTGGTACTCGAGCACCCCGACAGTTTCTGCTACTCGAGCACCCTGACAGTTTCTGCTGCCCAGACACGTCACTGCGTGCAATTCTGCCAAGTCTCCTATGACGTAAACTCGAATTTCAGTGGTCATATCAACTGCAACTGTAAAGCAGAGTAGTTCACCAAGGTTAGTGAGAGCTTCCACTCTACACGGGGAAATCTGCCTCGATTCTAAATGTGTATCCTGTCGCCTGTATCTGGATTTTTCATCTGTTTTATCTCTTCTACTCACGCTATTCCCTGAACATCTCTTATACAGTTAAATCACCTCAAGTCCGTTATGAGCGACGCTCATCACACAAATGACTTAAGCTTGGTTCTCCACACCTTAATAATTATAATAATCATAACAAAATGCAGTGGACCCCCGGTTTACGATATTATTTCTTTCCAGAAGTATGTTTAGGTGCCAGTACTGAACGAATTTGTTCCCATAAGGAATATTGTGAATTAGATTAGTCCATTTCAGACCCCCAAACATACACGTACAAACGCACTTACATAAATACACTTACATAATTGGTAGCATTGGGAGGTGATCGTAGTACATATATTCCTAATTTATCATAACTGCTATAGCCGCTTCACTCAATGTGACGTCTTGTACTTCCTCTTGCTAATTCCAAAAGATGTCAAGTCTCTTTTCTTATAGCAATTCATGGATTAAGTTGTGGGTATATCATATCTTACGAAATCATAATAACACGATTGCAAACAAACCACGGAATGGGTGTGGTTTGAACCTATGACCTGGAGTCTTGGGACTCACCTGTCATGGCTTCAGACCTCACCAGTTTCGTGATTTGATTACATTTTTAAAAATTTCCAACGAAGCAAAATTTATTGTTTTTTAGGATTTCTTCAGTGACCATATTTTTTTAATTCTGAAATTCATTTCGTTCAGAAGTCAGAAAGTCAGTCGATCAGCTGTAAGACCACCAAAAGTAAAGGCGCAGCTGTAAAACCAGTAACTTTGACAAGAAGCAAAGGTTTAGCAGTAACTTTGACAAGAAACAAAGGTTCAGTAGTAATTTAGATGACAAGCAAAGGTTCAACAGTAACTTAGACAAGAAGCAAAGGTTCAGCAATGTGCGAGAAGAGTGGCGAGTGAACGCAGGTTGTATCACACGCAGGTGTTAAAGATGGTTGCGCGCAGGCGGGCATCAGATGGCTGCCTGAAGCATGAATCACCACCCAGGCGGTCACCCAACACCCACTACTCACCGAAGAAAAACCTTTCTCTCTCTACCTCTCCTTCCATTCGGACCCTGTGAGAGTCACAAGCAACAGAGCTGTGACGAGTCTGCATCTGTATGTAGGAGCAAAGTTAGTACATAGACTACTAAACTAGCAACTATTAGAGTAACATTTTGGCGGTGGGCAGGAAAAGTTGGCACGGTGCGAGCCGCAAGGTCGTTCGCACACCAGGTAGCCAGCCAGCCATTTCGCCCACTCTTTCCCGGCTCCTCCGGGACACCAACTGATATATTTTAGGGATAACATTGCCAATTTATCTTATGCTGCCATGAACCTAATGGAACCAAGCTCCTACATGCTGTACATCTACAGGGTCCAAGCTACCATCTGCCACTATGCTATGTAGCTAGTGAGACCAATATACTACCTACCACTGTTTCTGTGTACCTAGTGGGGCCAAGCTCCCACCTATCACTGCTGCCTTATGGTGAAACCAAGTTCCCACCTAACAATGCTGCTATGTACTTGTACGATCATTGCTGCTATGTACCTAGAGGGACTAAGCACCTACCTGCTACTGCTATGTACCTAGAGGGACCAAGCACATACCCGCTACTGCTATGTACTTAGTGGGGCCAGTTCCCATTTTCCGCCGCTGCCATAAAGCGAGACCAAGCTCCCACTAACACTGTTGCCATGCAGGACCGTACTCTATTGCTGCTGCCATGTACTTAGTGGGGCTAAGCTGCCACATGTTACTGCATATAACGCTTAATGTGGAGTGTCGTCTTTCTTATACTTATGTCATTTGATGTTTCCTTATTCTTGAAGATAATCTCTGGTACTTTTGTAGTAAGTGTAAAACTAAAGAAAAAAACTGTTTAATCCTCCATGTTCATAAAATGTTGATCTTGCTTTTTGGGGGGGAAAAAAAGAAGAAAAAACAAAATCACAGGGAAAAAAATATCTTGCTGCAGGTGGTACTAAGCCTGGTTTAAGTGAATGCCTTTCGAATTGTTCACATGAACTCGAGGTGTTTAAACCTGAAACATGTGAGTATGCTTCGTGCAGGAGGTGAGGACCTCTCTTGCACAAAGTTGTAACTTCTGTAGGACGTGAGAACATCTTCTGGAGGAGCCTCAATCTCCTATGTTAGGCTTCCCTAGACAGCAGCAATTTTCTTGTTTCATTACACATCTCTGCATTCCATTGCCTGATCTGATCTAGCTCGTCAGTAAATCATATTCTGCTGCAGCTAATTCAGTTGTCTTCCAGCCCCTCCATTTATACCTTGAATTATCGCATATTTGTTTTTAAGACAGCAAATATTTTGTCTGGCGTCAAGCAAATTAAAATTATCTTGGACTTATGAGTGACAGCTGCATCGTGGTAAATTTTTAATGATTTTATTATTGCAGTTCTGGTGTCCAACAGTTCAACGAGCAATTTGCAATATTGCTCTTGCCTCCCAGGTTGGGAAAAATAAGAGAGCAACTCCACGACTTATTCACTGACCCAAATGCACTCTCAAAGGTAGAACAGTCACCTCTAGGAACACTCACAACGTTGCCATAGATTATTCAGTTCTTATCTGTCACACACAGCTTTCTCGTTAATTGTGTTGTGCAGCTGTAAAAAGAGCAGTTTAATATTTAGGTCAGCGAGCAGCTATGGCAGGGTTGGCAAGCCGTGACGGAGGGAAAAGATGCTGCTTCCTTGGTCTGAAATAGTCTCTGGCGTTTTTGTCGCCATAGCCAATGCGGTTTGCACTCAGGTTGTCTTGCAGCCTATTATGGGCACTCTTTTGGTAAACTTTAAAGACAGCAGAAGCGAAATTCTAAGCTTTTGGTCGTCTAATATGCAGAAGCATATTAGACTCGAATACTATTCTGGGTTTATAGATCAGTCTTCCTGTCAAGAAAACCCTGCAATTATCACTCTTATCTGTCGGAAACATTTTGATGGTAAACTGAGCAATTTAAATAAATACAGTTCTGATTCTTTAGAAATATTTCAATTTCCACTTTTTTTTTGTAATTTATAAAATGTTTCTTATTTTATTCAAATATTTTTTATATTGTCATGATTTTCATAGGAAAACGAATATCGCTAAACTAATCACAGAACGGGTAGAGTTTGAACTCATAGCAAGTGAGACCTAAAATTCAATATACAGTGGACCCCCGGTTAACGATATTTTTTCACTCCAGAAGTATGTTCAGGTGCCAGTACTGACCGAATTTATTCCCATAAGGAATACTGTGAAGTAGATTAGTCTATTTCAGACCCCCAAACATACACGTACAAACGCACTTACATAAATACACTTACATAATTGGTCGCATTCGGAGGTGATCGTTATGCGGGGGTCTGTACATGTACTAATTCCCACTGGCAATGGACGATGCTTAATTTTGATGCTACTCACATTCAGCAACCCATTATACTCTACAGTCGCACACCGTCTCTTACTACACATTACATAATAAATTAATTCATTGAAAAGTGGAGGGGTCTGTGATTGGATAATGAGATTTGAGGAAGGTGGCAGACCCTGCTGTGGTGGGTTGCTAAGCAGCGGGTGTATGGAAATATAAAGATATAAGTAGTACAATAGTATAGTAGTACAGTGATCGATGTTGTGGAACTTATTCTGTCCTATCAGGTTATCTATTCACAGACTAATACTTAGTGTTGCATAAACAGGTTATAGCTTCACACGTTTTCACGGAGGCATAGCAGAATATGTGTTATGTATTATCTAATCCATTTCTTCTGATATTTCCAGGAAAGCATGTACTTAAGAAAAATCCTGGACAGTTTCGACTAATTTGTTTTGGATGCTTTCCAGTTGCACTTCATCTCATTTTTTTAGCCTCCAGGCTTCTTGTACTAGCTCTCAGGGCACAAAATATTTTAGGTCTTGGAATAATTAATACTTTTTGTTATCTTCCGGTTTCAGTATTGTTGCCAGGAATAATATATACGTATCAGTGCAAATTTAGTATATTACTACTTTCAGAATTTTATTATCAGGAAATACCTGTCTTATTGTGTACATTTTCCAGTCTCTCAAGGTTATGCTTGTGTCCTGCATTGCTCTGCTGGCTTTTGAATAAATAAATTCCAATTCGTCTACGTCTTTAACTGCACCCGAAATATTATCAACATACAACTGTTATATGAGTTATCAGATTTCTTTAGATGGAAAGCAATTACAGCTTGCATAAGGAAAGATGTAGAAGTGGCAACAAATTATACACTTCTAAATCGGCAAACCTTGACAGGAAGGACATTTAGGATCATGGGTCGGCTGGCCACAAAATTTGTGTATGATCACGAACCACCGCTTGTAATCCTACCCTGAGAAATATTTTGCTGAAGTCAGCAATAATTGCATAATTTTTCATTCCGGTTTTTTCGTCTAAGGACAGTTAATAGTTGTCGAGACTTGGTACATTAGGGTCCATGGTCGAATTATAGTTAAATACTCTACTCGGAGGCATCTCCTTGGGGTCTTTTTTTTCACATTATTTATGACCATAAATACTGGGAGGTACATCTAAGAAATTTTATTAAACTGTTCTTGAATGATATGCTAAGTACTTATCGATTCCAACTGATAATTAATTTGTCGTTAAATCGGGTTTGTTTAGCCTCCGTGGTAACCTTAGACAGTATTATCCCTTCTCGCAAATTACATTGCTGATTATTATTATTATTATTATTATTATTATTATTATTAAAGATTAGCCGGTATTCTCCCGGCCCGGGCCTTTTCCAAGTGGTGGCCCGGCCTTGGCTCCCTCACTGTCTGAGACCTAAGTCTCCCATGGGAGGAGGCACAAGTACCTCCTCATCTTTGGGACCAACTGTCCCCAGGCCTAGTCACAAGCTAGGCCTCTCTGGTCTGTCATCCCCACCCCAAGGGGGCTAATGGGAATGACAGTCTTGTGAGCTGTAAGCTCGGGCTCAGGCACCTACCCTACCCTAGAAGGGTTAGGCAAGGTGTCGATACATTGCTGATAAATTGCTTGCTCCTTTGTGAGTTCATAATTAAGGTTATTCTCGTTTAATTCAATCGCTATGGTATTTAGGTCTGATATTTTCTGGACTGGTTTGTCAATTTCTTCGAGAATGAACTTTTCATACTGGAGATTTGTTTCTATAGTGATATTTACTGTCCGATGTTGTCGTAACTAATAACTCAATATTATGGGGAACAGGCCATACATTATGTACTTACCCGAAATATCCAATCAAGTTATTTTATTCTTATCATATAGTATTTCATGCTAACTAACTATAATAGTCACTTTCAATGAGTGACTTAATTAGACCCAGTAAGTTACTGAGTCTGTGTTTGACGTCTCGCCTAACACTAGCACATTAGGTACCATTACCCAGTTACTCGACCATGTTAAGTAATTCTTTTTAAACGTACCGATTAGCATTACAGTGGTAGAAATCGATTGAGTTGGCTTGAGATAGTTGTTTGAAGCTAAAGAATAAAACTTTGAAATTTTGATGTTTCACTGAACGAATTAAATCTCAAATATTTTTCCGTCTTATGTAAACATTGGTATGTTTTAGTAACACATATGCAACAGTTAGAAACTTTCGAAACGTTTCGCCTATGAGGCTTCTATCGAATAAAAAGAGCAGAACAGAGATGTGAAGACGATGTAACTCAGTCCATCACTAAAGTCGTAGAATTTGAGGTGTGTCCTCGGCCTGAGAATTCTGTCTGTCCCTAGTCAGGAACTATCTGAACTGCTGATCAGTCCAGGAGACCTATAAATCTGTCGGAAGGAGAGGCAAGGAGCAGTAGTAGATAGTAGTAGTCAGTGAGAGGCAACTGAGAGGTCATGTCCTCTCAGATCCAACCTTTCACTTGAAAAAGTTTCCAAGGTGTTTTCTGTACCAAGATGCCAGTTTGCAGTTTTACAATGATTAATAATATATGGTATATATAATTGACAGGTTTTAGCGTAAGAACATAGCAACAGTTAGACAACTTTTATCTCTTTCGCCTACAAGGAGTCTCATGAATCATACGCAGCTATTCGAATGTGAAGATCAGGTGAATTCAGTCCATCACCCTTGTCGTGAATTTGAGGTTGCGCCCTCGCCTGAACACTAGTTCATAGTCAGAACTATCTGAAGATCAACGACGCAATGTTGAGACTAAATACTGTAAAGACGAGTAGGTAGTTGTAGAGATAGTGTAGTGAGAGGCAACTGAGAGGTATGTCTATACTAGATCCAACCTTCTACATAAAAACTTGAGTGTTCGTCTTACAAGATGCAACGAATGTTCTACAAGATATTATCGTCATGGTATAACATGCTAGGTTGTTAGGTAAGACACATATGCAACAGTTAGACAACTTTATTCCGAAACGTTTCGCCTACACAGTAGGCTTCTTCAGTCGAATACAGAAAGTAGGCAGGAACAGTAGAGATGAAGACGATGAATCAGTCCATCACCCTTTAAAGTCGTAGAATTTGAGGTTGTCAGTCCTCGCCTGGAGAGTCTAGTTCCATAGTCAGGAACTTCAGAACTATCTGAAGATCAAGCGACAGTGCGGAGACTTAAATACTGTCGAAGGAGAGTGCAGGTAGCAGTGTAGTAGCAGTGAGAGGCAACTGAGAGGTCATGTCCCTCCTCAGACCAACCCTTCTCACTTCTGGAAGCTTGTCCAAGGTGTTTCTGTACCAAGATGCCACGTGTGCAGTGTCTGAAAGCATGAACATCTGGTATAATACGACAGGTTGTCAGAGTAAGACATATGAACAGTTAGACAACTTTTTCGAAACGTTTCGCTCTAACAGCAGGCTCTTCAGTCGAATACAGTAGGCAGGAACAGTGAGATGTGAAGACGATGAATCAGTCCATCACCCAAGTCGTAGAATTAGTGTCAGTCTCGCTGGGGAAGTTCAGTTCCACAGCATCGAAAATCAAACGACAGCTGACAAACGCGAGGAGCAGGGGTAGTAGCAGTAGTAGTAGTAGGAGAGGCACCGAGAAAAGGGCATGTCCTCTCAGATCCAACCCTCTCACTTGAAAGTCCAGGTGCGTTGTACAAGATGCCACGTGTGCAGTTTGACAAGATGAACATCAAATGGTATACACGACAGGTGTTAGTAAGACACATGCAACAGTTAGACACTTATCTCGAACGTTGCCTAGTAGCGTTTTTTCAGTGAATACAGAAGTAGGCAGAACAGTAGAGATGTGAAGACGATAACAGTCATCACTTAAAGTGTAGAATTTGAGGTTAACCTAAGAGTTCAGCATAGAAAATATTGAGACTGGACAGTGCGGAGACTTAAATACGTCGAAGGAGAGGGCAGGGCAGTAGTAGAGCAGTAGTAGTAGCGAGAGGCAACTGAATCATGTCCTCCAGATCCAACCCTTCTCACTTGAAAGCTGTCCAAGGTTTTCTGTACAAGATGCACAGTGTGCAGTGCTGACAAGATGAACATCAAAATGGTATAGCAATGACAGGTTGTTAGGAAGACACATTGCAACAGTTAGACAACTTTATTCCGAAACGTTTGCCTCACAGCAGGCTTCTTCAGTCGAATACAGAAAATAGGCAGGAACAGTGAGACGTGAAGACGATGTATCAAAATCCATCGACCCCAAGTCGTGAATCTTGAGTTCGAATCGAAAAGTCTACGTGTAGGCAGTAAAAGGCAGCAGTCGATACTATAAGTGTCAAGACAGTGTTGATGTGTCTTAACACAAAGCTTCTTCAGTCGAATACAGAAAGTAGGCAGGAACAGTAGAGATGTGAAGACGATGTAATCAGTCCATCACCCTTAAAGTCGTTTCTGTATTCGACTGAAGAAGCCTACTGTGTAGGCGAAACGTTTCGGAATAAAGTTGTCTAACTGTTGCATATGTGTCTTACCTAACAACCTGTCGGTATTGTATACCATTTTGATGTTCATCTTGTCAGACACTGCAACACGTGGCATCTTGGTACAGAAAACACCTTGGACAAGCTTTTCAAGTGAGAAGGGTTGGATCTGAGAGGGACATGACCTCTCAGTTGCCTCTCACTACTACTACTACTACTACTACTACTACCCTGCACCTCTCCTTCCGACAGTATTTAAGTCTCCGCACTGTCGCTTGATCTTCAGATAGTTCCTGACTATGGAACTGAACTTCTCCAGGCCGAGGGACTGACAACCTCAAATTCTACGACTTTAAGGGTGATGGACTGATTACATCGTCTTCACATCTCTACTGTTCCTGCCTACTTTCTGTATTCGACTGAAGAAGCCTACTGTGTAGGCGAAACGTTTCGGAATAAAGTTGTCTAACTGTTGCATATGTGTCTTACCTAACAACCTGTCGGTATTGTATACCATTTTGATGTTCATCTTGTCAGACACTGCAACACGTGGCATCTTGGTACAGAAAACACCTTGGACAAGCTTTTCAAGTGAGAAGGGTTGGATCTGAGAGGGACATGACCTCTCAGTTGCCTCTCACTACTACTACTACTACTACTACTACTACCCTGCACCTCTCCTTCCGACAGTATTTAAGTCTCCGCACTGTCGCTTGATCTTCAGATAGTTCCTGACTATGGAACTGAACTTCTCCAGGCCGAGGGACTGACAACCTCAAATTCTACGACTTTAAGGGTGATGGACTGATTACATCGTCTTCACATCTCTACTGTTCCTGCCTACTTTCTGTATTCGACTGAAGAAGCCTACTGTGTAGGCGAAACGTTTCGGAATAAAGTTGTCTAACTGTTGCATATGTGTCTTACCTAACAACCTGTCGGTATTGTATACCATTTTGATGTTCATCTTGTCAGACACTGCAACACGTGGCATCTTGGTACAGAAAACACCTTGGACAAGCTTTTCAAGTGAGAAGGGTTGGATCTGAGAGGGACATGACCTCTCAGTTGCCTCTCACTACTACTACTACTACTACTACTACTACCCTGCACCTCTCCTTCCGACAGTATTTAAGTCTCCGCACTGTCGCTTGATCTTCAGATAGTTCCTGACTATGGAACTGAACTTCTCCAGGCCGAGGGACTGACAACCTCAAATTCTACGACTTTAAGGGTGATGGACTGATTACATCGTCTTCACATCTCTACTGTTCCTGCCTACTTTCTGTATTCGACTGAAGAAGCCTACTGTGTAGGCGAAACGTTTCGGAATAAAGTTGTCTAACTGTTGCATATGTGTCTTACCTAACAACCTGTCGGTATTGTATACCATTTTGATGTTCATCTTGTCAGACACTGCAACACGTGGCATCTTGGTACAGAAAACACCTTGGACAAGCTTTTCAAGTGAGAAGGGTTGGATCTGAGAGGGACATGACCTCTCAGTTGCCTCTCACTACTACTACTACTACTACTACTACTACCCTGCACCTCTCCTTCCGACAGTATTTAAGTCTCCGCACTGTCGCTTGATCTTCAGATAGTTCCTGACTATGGAACTGAACTTCTCCAGGCCGAGGGACTGACAACCTCAAATTCTACGACTTTAAGGGTGATGGACTGATTACATCGTCTTCACATCTCTACTGTTCCTGCCTACTTTCTGTATTCGACTGAAGAAGCCTACTGTGTAGGCGAAACGTTTCGGAATAAAGTTGTCTAACTGTTGCATATGTGTCTTACCTAACAACCTGTCGGTATTGTATACCATTTTGATGTTCATTGGCTTCAGTAGATCGAATATCATCAAGATATTAGTAAAAAAAAAAGGTTTTCGGAAGACAATTTGATAATTGATGAATTTACGAGGTTTCATGTGAAGATTATGACTATTGTTATATAAGGAAAATAAATTATTTTCAAAGTCGAATTTATCAGCATAGATATTCTGCACGAACAGCCAGGTTGGTGCACACACAGCCAGGCTGGTGCACACACAGCCAGGCTGGTGCACACACAGCCAGGCTGGTGCACACACAGCCAGGCTGGTGCACTCACAGCCAGGCTGGTGCACACACAGCCAGGCTGGTGCACACACAGCCAGGCTGGTGCATACACAGCCAGGCTGGTGCACACACAGCCAGGCTGGTGCACACACAGCCAGGCTGGTGCACTCACAGCCAGGCTGGTGCACTCACAGCCAGGCTGGTGCACACACAGCCAGGCTGGTGCACACACAGCCAGGCTCGTGCACACACAGCCAGGCTAGTGCACACACAGCCAGGCTGGTGCACTCACAGCCAGGCTGGTGCACTCACAGCCGGGCTGGTGCACTCACAGCCAGGCTGGTGCACGAACAGTCATGATGAAGCAGGCCACAGCCAGGCTGGTGCACGCACAGCCAGGCTGGTGCACACACAGCCAGGCTGGTGCACACACAACCAGGCTGGTGCACACACAGCCAGGCTGGTGCACACACAGCCAGGCTGGTGAACGCACATCCAGGCTGGTGCACACACAGCCAGGCTAGTGCACACACAGCCAGGCTGGTGCACTCACAGCCAGGCTGGTGCACTCACAGCCAGGCTGGTGCACGAACAGTCATGATGATGCAGGCCACAGCCAGACTGGTGCACGCACAGCCAGGCTGGTGCACACACAGCCAGGCTGGTGCACGCACATCCAGGCTGGTGCACACACAGCCAGGCTGGTGCACACACAGCAGGGCTAGAGTAAGACTCGTCTGTAAAAACCTTCAATGAGGTCACACCTTCCTAAGTTTTAAAAATAGGTTGGATAAATACATGAGTGGGTGTGGGTAGGTGTGAGTTGGACCTGTCTAGGTCTGGTGCCGTGCTCCTTCCTTAAGTGGAAGTGACCTGACTAGGTGGTCACTGTTCTTGGCCGGGGGGGGGCGTGGACCTGCTTCGCATGGGTCAGTAGGCTTGTTGCAGTGCTCCTTCTTTCTTATGTTCTTATGTTCTTAACGTCCATAGTCTATGTAGAAATATATCTAATTCGATGCATCTTATTAGAGCAGTGAATAACACACTGGTTTGCAACTTCTACGACTCACTTGCCATGAGTTCCATCCCCACCCATTTTGTTATTTGATATCTAAATATGCAATATATCCAGTTAAATTTATATATATATAATGCAAACTACAAAATATATTTCAGAAAAAAATGCCGGAGCAGGAATATTTGACCTTTGTCATGTTTATATATATATATATATATATATATATATATATATATATATATATATATATATATATATATATATATATATATATATATATATATATATATATATATATATATATCTTCAGATCAACACGAAAGAAAAGTAAAAAAAAAATTATGAGCTCCTACGCGAAGTAAAATACCAACATTTTTAAAATAAGATTGTAACTGTTTAAATTCCGTATAGATATGAAATTAATAAAATGTAATGAACTTCCAGTTTGATTTAAAAAAAAAACTGCATAATAAATTGTGTACTCGGTCTAGTACTCCTACTTCAGAACTCCTTTAACAATTTCTTTACTTTTAAGTTTCATGCTGAGGCTGCCACTTGTAGCAGCCTCTTTCATGCTGATCCAAATTATTGCTTACCAGGTGTCGCCAAACCACACCGATGCTTAACATTGCTGAAAATTCTTATTATCTTTTTTAATCCCTAGATTGACCTTGACCTGGTTTTCTTGTATGTCCCCAGTTCAACCATGACATAGTGGTTGGACTGGGTAAGGTGGCTTTTGGACTTACCTGACCTTCACCTACAATACCAGTCATTGAATCAAGCCTCGGGCGTAAGAAATGTTGTTCACTGATATAATTCATACAATATGAGAATACATTCTCTGGTCAGTATCAAAAGTTCAGCGATTTTGAATTGTAGTATCACCAAGTTTTGTGGAAGAGAAACACTTGGTGCTGAGTAGAGTCCTGAATATAGTTTCAGTCTGGGTAGAGTTGTATAAAGTCATGATCTTAATAAACTTCTACCATACTTGACAAATAAGAGACTTGCGCAACACTTAGGTGTCTTTATTCTGGAAACATTTCGCCAGCCAGTGGCTTCACCAGTCCAGTACAGGGAAACGCTGGAAGATGAGGAGGAGTTTGACGTAATCAGTCGCCTCAGTCTTGCGTTGATGTGTTCAATCCATCACGATAAATATTCTCAAATGTTGCATAAGTGCCTTAATTATCAGCTAACCAGTTTTGTAACTCACACATATACCAGAAAGATCCCTATGACAAAGGAATAATGAACACTACAAATTTTACTTGTAATATTTCTGTTGTATCATACTTTTCTGGAGCACTAAGAAGCTTAGTATCAAATAGAATAATTAAAAAATTCACCAAGAAACTTAGTTTCAAACAGAATAATTTAAAAATTCTAATAATTTAAATATGCAGTATTTATTATGCATTAGACTTTAGTGGTTTAGGAGACATTAATTTTTATCTAAAACATACAACAAATTTTAAATATTAACCCTTAATGAAAAATTATACATTTCTTGCAATCCTGTAGTCTAGTATATCACGCATTAGAGAATATTTCTTGTGAATTTCACTAAGATTAGTCATTGGTTTCCATGATATAAATGAGAGATCGACCCTCTGGAAAATTAAGTCTCTTTTTTTTTTTTTCTTCTTATTCGCCGGTACTCTCCCGGCCCGAGTCTTTTCCAAGTAGAGGTGACCCGGCCTTGGCTCCCTATCTGAGGAGTATCCCGAGACCTAAGTCTGCCATGGGAGGAGATACAACTACCCCCTCATCTTTGGGACCAACTGTCCCCAGGCCTCTCCATAGGTAGAACACGTAATTTAATATAGACCTCTGACTTACTGTGTGGTTCACCTTAATATTAAAATGGCTCTTCTAATCGACTTTACGCTTTAAGAATTGTTGTAAATTAATTAATGTGAAGGCCAGGGTGTTACTAGGCTGTGTATGTGCCAGTTTGCAAATTTTATACATATGTTGCAGTGGTTTACGTGCAATAACGTGAGAACTCCTGTAAGACTGTCTTCAAACTTGACTTCAGACATGTATATCCTACTTAGAAGAAAGTTCGATTTGTTATGGAGTGTATATGTGTCAGTTTTAGCAAGACATTTATAAGGTATTTTTTTTCTGTAAGATGGTGGTCAACAAACATTTAAAAGATGATTTACAGTGTTGGCAATGTTAAGTCCAAGTTTTCCAAGTGTTTAATACAGTATGTGATATTTCTGTCCATGTGAAAACTGGAGAATATCTATACTGATCAGTTCAACCTTTCAAGCCAGAATTATGTTACTCTAAGGAAAATTTGGTTGTTGATCCACAGCTCCAGGGCCTTTTGAGGATGTTAAGCTACTTCTTGTATTGAGCTAAAACTTTTGGTTCTCTTCAGGATATTATTATATAATAATTATTATTATTATTTTTATTATCTTTACCATTTTCTGACTATTACATTCAGGGAGAGCACAAAAACCGTATGGGTTATACAGCACCTGTGGGGATGAGAGGCAATAATGCTCGATCCAAAGGAAACGTAGGCTCGATTCCTTGGATCATAAGCCATTACTGGCATGAAGGCACCTCCATTGAGTCCTTCGAGATGTTGATTTCCAATTGTTGGACCTCTTGGGGTTGAGCTATAGCTCCTAGATCTTATAAGGGAGTCTGGCTGCAGCTCCTTTGCCACTAAGGATTTGAAGGTTCAATTACTGTCTCTTGCGTGGGTTGAGTGAGGTATTAGGGGATGGGTTGTGGGATATGGTTAGGTAAAAGGATGCAAGTGCATCTAATGTGACGTTTCATTGTGGCAACGTTTCGCTCTCTAGGAGCTTTATCAAGCTGCAATAATAAAATGTCACATTAGTTGCACTTGTATCCTTTTACCTTACTTATTGTCGGTAATTCTACCAACATTATTACATACGGTGATACCTTTCTCGCCGCGCGCATCGATCGAAATGCATCTAGCTTCGCGATGTATCACTGTTATCGCCTGTACGAGAACGGTGTCAGAAGAGAGGTCATTAGGGATAACTGATATAAATGCAAACATTTTGTTCGCCCTATTACGGAAGCTTAGACACTGAGCACCAGATTTCTGCTTGCCATGATTCCCAGTTCCTTTACTTCCCTGGCCACTAAAACTACGACTTTACTGCATACTTCAACCAGCCACAGCAGAGTAAGACAAGTTATCGTTAAAGAATCGCAATTAACAATGAAATTAGACTCAGAATATGAAAATGCTTCTCAGTTTCTTTGATTTGAAACTCGTGATTACAAATATAGCTGTAAAATCTTTATATATTACATAACATATGATAATTAATATTAGCATATAATTTCTAAGTTGTAATATTTGCTAGAAAACTATATTTTGACTGCTGATGTCAAATGAAATATATCCCTTCGCTCCTGATGGCAAAGATTTTTTTTTTCATTGTCCTGGCAGCATAATCCTACAGGCTTAGCGCTCCCCCTTGATTATAATAATAATTATAATTACATTGTCCTGACTTTGAACATTGATAACGTCACCACAGATAACGGACACTTCACGCCTTGTTTATATCATATCTCTATCTCAGAGTTTTAAATACTAATACTTGTATGATATTTAGTTCATTATTCTCGCAGGTTTAAAAAGTGAAGGGAAATATTCTTAAATTTAGTTCCCTGTTGAGTGTATGAACGAAAAACATCCAGTGCCACCTTAGTTGCCTCCACTGTCTTCAGTACCAAAATTTGGCATTTTAAAATTTTTCCTTCGTGATCCGTTTAAATTTTCTTTTAATAATTAGGATCCACTGGTTATAAATGACCATAATTTTTAAAGGGGTGGACCGGTAAGCCAGCGGAAGGCCTCGGTCAGATGACCAAAAGCTCCAAAGGCGGGTCATCATCTGACTAAGACCCGCGTCAGGAAACATTTGTCCTGTTTCCTGACGAACCTTACCTAACCTAACCTAATTAGGATCCAATTCATTGTGGCTATGATACATATATCAAGTCAAGATGTGCTGCTCCATATGTAGTTGTTTTAAATCTTGGTGCTTTTTTTGATGTAATTCTTCCTCTATATTTTAAAGATGTCGCATCATGAAAAGGCTGATTTATTGTTTCCACGGTAAATTAATTTAAAAAAATGTTCTGCTTTTCGGCATCCTTTGCAATTTTCAACAAATTCTTTATTTGTAACTTATTAGCAAGTCGTTTAAATTTATCCCAGATATACAACATATATGCAGAAAGAGGTTTGTAAATAAAAGCAACCAGATTAACACAGTGTCCCGTAGTTCGATCGCGAGCGCACTCAGTTCTCACACTTAGGTCTGGGGTTCGAATCTCCTCCGGTACTGCTGGAAAACATTAGGGACGTGTTTCCATAAGATACCTGCTGTCCTTGTCCCTTTTCACCCATCAGTAAAGTAGGTACCTGGGTGTTAGTCGACTGGTGTGGGGTCGCATTCTGGGACAAAACTGACCTAGTTCGCGCGAGGTGCTCAGCATAACAAAGGGTATAGTATAGTAGTATGTCATTGATGTCAGCTAGGCCTGTATACCTTGTACATGTACTTGTAGTAAATAAAGATATTATTATTATTGTGTTAAGAATTACGTGATCCTAGTACTGTCATCCATCACATTTGTCAATAAATTTTCAGTTTATTTCAAGGTTTGACTAGGGAATTACGCCAAGGCAAAGACAGGCTGCAGAGCAAGCTTGTTTTATAAACTGTTTTTTTTTACCATCATTTAAGAACCTAAGAACATAAGAAAGAAGGAACACTGCAACAGGACTACTGACCCATGCGGAGCAGGTCCATGCGCCCCCCCCCCCCCGGATTAGCCCAATGACCCACCCAGTCTGGTCACCTCCACTCAAGGATGGAGCACGGCACCAGACCCAGCAGCACAAGCTAGTCAGGTCCAACTCACACCCACCCACACCCACTCATGTATTTATCTAACCTATTTTTAAAACTGCACAACGTTTTAGCCTGAATAACTGTACTCGGGAGTTTGTTCCACTCATCCACGACTCAATTACCAAACCAGTGTTTTAATATATCCTTCCTGAATCTGAATTTTTCCAACTTGAAACCATTGCTGCGAGTCCTGTCTTGGCTGGAAATTTTCAGCACGCTATTTACATCCCCTTTATTTATTCCTGTTTTCCATTTATACACCTCGATCATATCCCACCTAATTCTACGCTTTTCGAGAGAGTGCAGATTCAGGGCCCTCAGTCTATCCTCATATGGAAGATGTCTGATACATGGGATCATCTTTGTCATCCTCCTCTGTACGTTTTCCAGAGCATTTACATCCATTCTGTAATACGGTAACCAGAACTGAGCAGCATAGTCTAAACGAGGCCTAACCAAGGATATATAGAGTTGAATAACAACCTAAGGACTTCTATTATTTATACTTCTAGATATGAAGCCAAAAATTCTGTTAGCTTTATTGCGAACACTAATGCACTCTTGTCTTGATTTCAGATTACTGCTAACCAGAACTCCTAAATCCTTTTCGCAATCAGTAGTATTAAGATCTACATTATTTAGTTTATATGTTGCATGGTTATTTAACTACAACATTTATAACTTTAAATTTGTCTATATTAAACTGCATCTGCCACTTCTCCGACCATTGCACCAGTCTATTCAAATCATCCTGGAGTGCTCTAGTGTCCTCATTAGAATGAATTGGACGGCCTATTTTGGTGTCATCAGCAAATTTGCTTATGTCGCTATTTATTCCCTCATCTATGTCGTTTATGTAAATTGTGAACAACAACGGGCCCAGCACTGGCCCCTGAGGAACACCGCATGTGACGTGCCCCCATTCTGATTTCTTCCCATTTATGCAAACTCTCTGCTGCCTATTTGTCAGCCATGCCTCTACCCAGGAAAAAATTTCTCCTCCTATTCCGATAGCCTCTGATGTGGAACTCTATCGAAAGCCTTACTGAAGTCCATATACACAATATCATATTCATTACCATGATCTACCTCCTCAAACACCTTAGTGAAAAAAGTTAGTAAATACGTAAGACAGGAACGCCCCTTTGTAAAACCGTGTTGAGATTCATTAATCAGTCTGTGCCTGTCAAGATGGCTACGAATTGCTTCGGCAATTATTGATTCCGTAAATTTTCCCACTATGGAGGTAAGGCTTATTGGTCTATAGTTCTAAGCCAAGGACCTGTCACCTGCCTTGTAAATAGGTATTACATTTGCCATTTGAATCAGCGATACTCTAAGATGTTCATTCTTACTTAATAGGTCTCCTACTAGGTTAGAAATTCTAATGTAAGGAAATTATCTCGTTAGTTTCACGAGCAGGAAGCGAAAAGTAATATGCACAAGTACTTACGGAATATTTTGGTTGCAGAGGCCTGAGCTTAGACCTTTGCAACACAATGGTCCTTAAAGATTTGTTAAGTTATACCATAAATTAAGGAAAGATCCTAGACTTCACCTTACGAAAGCAGACAAAGCGAATGCGATAGTAATTTTGGGCAAGGTAGATTATTGGGGAAAAATAAACATGATATTAAGAGGGAATCTCATGCGCCTCTTTAAGAGTGATTTTTGTCACAGTGACGAGTGTTAGACTGCAAGAAAGACTTAATAACTCTTAAATCTAATTTTAACCCTGGTGCCTAACCTGGCTATCATAGTTGTCAGTGGTGTTATTAGCGTTCATACACCAGTAGCGTTCACTACTGTACACCAGTAGCGTTCACTACTGTACACCAGTAGCGTTCACTACTGTACACCAGTAGCGTTCACTACTGTACACCAGTAGAGTTCACTACTGTACACCAGTAGCGTTCACTACTGTACACCAGTAGCGTTCACTACTGTACACCAGTAGCGTTCACTACTGTACACCAGTAGCGTTCACTACTGTACACCAGTAGCGTTCACTACTGTACACCAGTAGAGTTCACTACTGTACACCAGTAGCGTTCACTACTGTACACCAGTAGCGTTCACTACTGTACACCAGTAGCGTTCACTACTGTACACCAGTAGAGTTCACTACTGTACACCAGTAGCGTTCACTACTGTACACCAGTAGCGTTCACTACTGTACACCAGTAGCGTTCACTACTGTACACCAGTAGCGTTCACTTTAGTTTACATTTTCAACAGATTACTTCCTAAATTTAATATTTTCACTAACTAAACTAACGCTTTCTTTGTAAAAAATAAATATATATACTAATACCTTCAGTATATCTAATCTCACCTGCGTGGGAAGGGTGTTAGTGAGCGAGGGTGTGTGTGGGCGTGTTTGGGATGTTAGTGGGTTGTTGAGTGTGTGTGAGAGAGCGTGGGCAGTGTTGCAAGGTGTGGGAAGCCAAGAACTAGGGCGGTGTGGGTGCCCAGGAGAATAAAGGTTATTTGGAGATTCTCTCACCTTCACTACCGTGTTCAGTGAATATTAGTGGCCCGCCTGCCTAATGGTGCTCCGCTCCCCCTCCCTTCTCTCTCTCTCACTTCCTCAGTATAATATATTAAGTAAATACCGGACTTTTTAGAAAGGAGGAGAGGTTGCCACAAAATTAAACAAGAAAGTAAATACTGCCAAATATAAAGAGATGAAGATACATATGTTGGTTTGTATACTGAACTCTTATACAGTGATAGTAAGTTTTAAACTAGTCATTATCTTCAGACCTCCTGAATGTTGTTACACAATGCAATTATAGCTGGAGACTTCAGGAACCCATTGGAACATCCTAACGGGGGATCGATACGTAAATACACCAATAAACAAGAAAGAGGATTCCTCTCATAGTGTCACAGTTTCAGATCCTAGGAAAAATAAGCTTGACCTTCACTCACAACAGAGTCAAATATAACACGTTCATGACAAGTGGCCACTTGTTAACAGACTGTGAGGTATTGTACGTCTTCAAAATTTATAAGTGGACCCCCGCTTAACGATCACCTCCAAATGCGACCAATTATGTAAGTGTATTTATGTAAGTGCGTTTGTACGTGTATGTTTGGGGGTCTGAAATGGACTAATCTACTTCACAATATTCCTTATGGGAAAAAATTCGGTCAGTACTGGCACCTGAACATACTACTGGAATGAAAAAAGTTCGTTAACCGGGGGTCCACTGTATTTATTTTAATATTTAATTTTTCACTTTGCAACTTGTAACTGGAGATAAGTATTAGCTAGTATGACTGATGACGATGAAGCCAAGCGTCACTGGATGAACCATTACTTAATACCAGTTATAAACGCATTGCTTACAAAAAAAATAAACTAATATACGTCTACAGAAAGAAAGAAAAAAAGAAATAGAACGATTAAAAGAAGGCAAAGCTTACCCGGAAATAAGAAAACCCGATAGTTCAACCAAGTGGCTACTACGCTTCTCTGATATCATATAATTACATTTTTTTTAATAGTTTGTGAAGCGTTATGTTTTCCAAATTACATCCGGATTTTTTAAAATTAGTAAGGATTAAGAAAAATCTGTAAATCGTAATTACCCATAATGCACAGTGATGGTACAGTGACTCGTAGCAGTATAGATGTGGCTTCTGCTCTCGATGACAATTTCAGATTGGCCTTCGTAACCGAGAGAACATATCTGTAGGACGTATAACAGCAGCACTAAATTTCAGGGAATTCCACACCATGGCGAATAAATATCCGCCAGAATATTAAAGACGTCTAGATATCGAGTGGCATTCACATTGGCAGGTATGATCAACAAAAAAACTTGAAAACTGGCTCATGTTTCTTCATTTATCTTAATTACCGCCCAAACATCTTGACACCAAGTATGAGTACACTAATGGAAATTATAATTATGAATAATTTCACTTAATTTCTGTTAGACAATAACCTATAAACTATCGACATGGTTCTCGCAATAAGAGACCATGACTAACAAATTTACTGTAGTTTTGTAACAACGTTTACAAAAATTGGGCCACCAAAATCCCCAGAAATGTATAGGGATTTATTAAGAAAAGTAAAATCACCTATGTTCACTGCCAGATCAGTGATTTGCTCACTGATAGGAAAAACCAAAGTAATGAGCACTGTTCCTCAGGGATCGGTTCTTGGTCCAGTCTTTTTCTTAATGTAAATAGTTTAACTATAAAAAACTTAAATGACAAAGTCTGTGGGTGATACAAAATTTAAGTCCCAGTGGAAAAATATAAACTTGGGAACTAAGATCTATGTGTAATCAGGCATTATATTGTTACTGTGAAACATAACAATAAAGATGAACATTAAAATGGTATAAAATACCGACAGGTTGTTAGGTAAGACACATATGCAACAGTTAGGTATCTTTATTTCGAAACGTTTCGCCTACACAGTAGGCTTCTTCAGTCGAGTACAGAAAAGTTGATAGAAGCAGAAGATACTTGAAGACGATGTAATCAGTCCATCACCCTTAAAGTTTTGAGGTGGTCAGTCCCTCAGTCTGGAGAAGAGCATTGTTCCGTTGTCTGAAACAATATGAAGTTGAAGTGACAGGGTGATGGACTGATTACATCGTCTTCAAGTATCTTCTGCTTCTATCAACTTTTCTGTACTCGACTGAAGAAGCCTACTGTGTAGGCGAAACGTTTCGAAATAAAGATACCTAACTGTTGCATATGTGTCTTACATAACAATAAAGATACCAGCATAAAAGAGTAATAATAATTAATTAAAATTTCTCAGATAAAGATGCTAATTTAGTCATCAACTCCAAATAATTAATCAGGATATGAATTATTTACACCTGTTTAACTCCTGTAAATTAAAGTTGAAGGGTTTGCCTGCATATTTAAAACTACGTTGCTCCTGACAGAGGTCATCATCCTGAAAGAACCTAGCACGAAACTTATAATGATACACAAAACAGAAAATCAATGAAGAATGGACTCCATAGACTGTGGAAAATGTTAAAAGTTTTGTTGTAACCTTATTCCCAAGCAACTGAGTACTTCACAAAACTTGTAAATTCCTCTCGCACTGTGTAAGGAAGTGTATCCATTCTTAGAGGGATACTAATGCATTTTACGTATTCTTCTTTTAGGTTTGAGAAGTAAGGCCTAGTTATGATACGCAGGAAAGCCTAGTGATTCTGGATAAGCTTACCGAGGTTCTTATATTCAGCTTCCTCGGCAGTAAGAACTTTGATCAAATTTTCATTCATTAGAAATATTCCTTTTTGTTCGAACAATTTCAGTTTCATAGTAAACGAACTTTTTTTTTATCAGTGTCATCATACCATACAGTGAACTGGCCTTGTAATGACGTAATCGCTGTGTTTCGACTGGAAAATATGTCCTTAAGGTATATTGATGAAGCCACTGTGTGGCGAAGCGTTTCCTCATTAATGATACCCAAGTGTTACACATGTGTCTAATTTCTCAACTTGTCGGTTCTCTGAACCATTCGTCTATATCCCTGTCTGACACAGCAACATCTTGGGATCTTAATACAGGGAGTTCTTCACTTGTCTAACCCTTGGGCATCACCTACTTCCACAATGGGCAAATGTGATAACACCTACGACTGCTGCACCTCTCCTGCCTACTGTATATAAGCCACTTCTTCGCAAGAAGGACTGATTACATCGACTCAAGGATGAGGGACTTATTACCTCAAACTCCTCCTCCTCTTCACCATTCTCCTTTGTATGGACTGATGAAGCCACTGTGTGGCGAAACGTTTCCTCATTAAAGATACACAAGTGTTGCACATGTGTCTAATTTATTATATACTATTTTCAACTATCAAAGATTTTTAACTGTCGGAGATTTTCATTGAAAATGTGAGATTGTTTTGCCGTCCGGAGACAGTAGTTTAGCTACCTCGCTCAAGCAGACAGAGAGACGCCATTATGATGCTGACTCCTAATCAAAACTTAAGACTTTTTTGATACTTTTGCAATTATTTACTTAGGTGTGAGTATAGCACTGAAAAAATTCATTTATTAAACTAGATACTCTCAATATTTTGGAATTTTACGTTTTTCTACAACATAATTAATATAAATGAATAAGTTACAAAATCAATGATAACAGTAACACAACAAATTATAACTCTCTGACAAACCCCTAAAAATCCTTTCGCGTTTCCCTGAAGGGTTGGCGTACCCTATTTTAGGAACCCCTGATCTATAGCAACCTCCTTTGACACTAATAAACAAGAGATTCTACCGGTCACAGTTCGGGGATGACTACGCAAAATGCATTACTAAGCAGGTACTCCTGGTCGTGATCACCGATACCCTAGTGTAAATCATATAACCACAAAGGATGTAAACATGACCATTGTCTACCCGAGAACCGTACCGACGTACAGAATTAGTGGCAGACATGATATTGACGTGTTAGCAGCAGACACGGTATTGCCTTGCTAGCGGCAGTCAAGGTACTGAAACCACGTTTTTTTCACCCCTCTTTCATACCAGTAGTATGCTGGAATGAAGGACGAGGGGAGAGTCTTTTGCTATACTATCCTTGCCCCATCGATCTAGAAAGCAATAGGTGTAGCTGAACTGTGGTCAGCTGTTTTCTGCAAAGACTTGGAGTGGACTGTTAGGTTTGCTGTCTAGCATGCCCACACAAACACACACTTTCTCCCTCTCTCTCTCTCTCCATCTTTTTTTTTTTACACAGGGTTTTGCAATGTTAGGTTTAGGGTTCCTAACTTGATTTACAAGCTAAGAGCTGTTACTCTCTCTCTCTTTCTATCTTCTTTTCGATTTAGACATTATCAGCATGTCAGTGGTCCCGCCAGCCACATCATTCACTCCATCACTAGAGATATAAACAACAGCTTTCACTATTATATTATTTCTGCTGGTGCTACTAGCATTACTTTTATTTCTAGTTTATTACTACTATTAGTGCCACTAGTATTATTACTACTAGGGCCACTAATTTTATTACTACTAGTGCCACTAGTATTATTACTACTAGTGCCACTAGCATTATTAATACTAATAGTTTAGTACTACTAACTGGTATTACTACTAGTTTTATTACAACTACTGGTGCCACTAGTATTACTACTAGTGCCACTAGTATTATTACTACTAGTGCCACTAGTATTATTACTACTAGTGCCACTAGTATTATTACTACTAGCGCCACTAGTATTATTACTAGTGCCACTAGTATTATTACTACTAGTGCCACTAGTATTATTACTACTAGTGCCACTAGTATTATTACTACTAGTGCCACTAGTATTATTACTACTAGTGCCACTAGTATTATTACTACTAGTGCCACTAGTATTATTACTACTAGTGCCACTAGTATTATTACTACTAGTGCCACTAGTATTATTACTACTAGTGCCACTAGTATTGTTACTACTACTAGTGCCACTAGTATTATTACTACTGTTAGTCTAGTACTACTACAAATGATATTAATACTACTACCAGTACTACTATTACTACTCGTAGTAGTACTAAGTATTGCTACTACTAGTAGTCTAATATTACTAGTAATACTACTACTACTAATCCTATTCGTTCTGCCACTAAATTCTGAGCTCTGGGTGGCTCAGGGTCAAGTGGACATCCTGAGCAGTTCCGGAAATATCTCAAGGGCGCCAGTTACTCTAGCCAGGTAACAGCACTGTTTTCTCTGCCAATGAATTATATAGCCAGCCCTTCTTCTGTGTCTAGTTTTGATTTCTCTTTGCAAAGTGTTTATTCATCCGATTTTTAAAAGGCTTGATTGTTGTGGTTCTAATAACCTCAGAGGAAATTTTACGCCAAAGAAGACTTTAGCTTCAATTGCCTGTACCTCCATTTTTAAATGCCGTTTAGGCACCATGTTAGTTTTTGGGCAATTATGGCGTTTTGTTCTTCCAATTATGAGTGCTTAGAAATTACTCTAATCTTCAGTATATTATCTAATCTATTTAAGTTGTAACGTCCTCATTTCTTTGATTCTATCACCCAGGTATTGTCAGTATTTTCTATGCATATTATTATTATTATAATCAAGGGGGAAGCGCTAAACCCGGAGGATTATACAGCGCCTGGGGGGGGGGATGTGGAAGGCATTCAGGCTTAATTCGGGGAACTGGAGCACAGATCCAATTAAATCAAGAACCCCTCACCAACATCAAGGAACCTTCCTTGAGGGGTTTCTATGCATAATTATTGTTTTTTAATTCTGGGAGCCATTTCGTAGCATATCTGTGATCGTTTTCTATTACTTCCATAGATTTTTTTTTATTTTCTGTTAGAGTCGAGACACAACACAGTAATTTCATAACGTACCGTAATTAATACGTCAGTTTCTCCCTCTTCTACAGTACGAGTCAGCAATCTACAAGACAGGGCATTTATCTGCACTGGCACCAATATACACTATGTGACATTTATCTACACAACATGACACTTACCTACACTAAATGGCACATATCTGTGGTTCCACTATGTTCTTCCGCTATGTAGGACCATGTATGAATCTTGGCTCTACCACTATGCTGTCTATGTCGTTCCATTTCCGGATCACAGAAATAATTCCAAACATCCCTGTGGTTCATCTGTGCTTTTAGCTTCCAGCTGTTCCCTCGAGTACCTGATTCCCGTCTCTCGAATAGTCTGTTCTTGTCAACCCTATCCATTCCTCATTATAATGTGCGTCGTTTTTACGTCACTACTGGTCCTTCTCTCTTCTAATGTCGTCAGGTTTAGTTCCTTTAGTGTCTCTTCACAGCTCATATCCTTTACTCCAGGATTAGTCTTCTTGACTGCATTTTCTCCAGCTTACTGACATGCTTTATCAGGAGTGTACTCGATATTGCTGTGCGTATGTGTTTATTTGTGTGTCTGCGTGCGTGCGCGTGCGTGTTTTGCATACACAAATTTTCGCTTGCCTTATTCGGTAAGAAAAGCGTTGCTATTTAAGTCAAAATCGCAAGTCCTCACCCAGACTATCTGCAAATAAACTATCATATATATATATATATATATATATATATATATATATATATATATATCTATATCTATATCTATATATATATATATATATATATATATATATATATATATATATATATATATATATATATATATATATATATATATATATATATATATATATGCTAGAAATTCGCAAGAACACGCGAAATTCCTAGCATTGTTAAAATCTCTAGTTGGTCGATGCATGCAGGGGATGAGATGAAAAGCTGTAAGCCTCCTGCCTGAAATCTGGCTGCCTTGGATCAGAACGTCTAGCGTGAGCTGGGGGCCAAGGTATTGGTCCAGTGTGGTACGGATGGTAAAGCACTGCGTACCTTGTTCCAAGGTTCGTAAGTTCGAGTCTCCTTCGGCCAGAGATCAATGTTTGTGACACACACACACACCACACACACCACACACACACACACACACACACACATATATATATATATATATATATATATATATATATATATATATATATATATATATATATATATATATTTTCAACAAGTCGGCCGTCTCCCACCGAGGCAGGGTGACCCAAAAAAGAAAGAAAATCCCCAAAAAGAAAATACTTTCATCATCATTCAACACTTTCACCACACTCGCACATTATCACTGTTTTTGCAGAGGTGCTCAGAATACAACAGTCTAGAAGCATACACATATAAAGATACACAACATATCCCTCCAAACTGCCAATATCCCAAACCCCTCCTTTAAAGTGCAGGCATTGTACTTCCCATTTCCAGGACTCAAGTCCGACTATATGAAAATAACCGGTTTCCCTGAATCCCTTCACTAAATATTACCCTGCTCACACTCCAACAGATCGTCAGGTCCCAAGTACCATTCGTCTCCATTCACTCCTATCTAACACGCTCACGCACGCTTGCTGGAAGTCCAAGTCCCTTGCCCACAAAACCTCCTTTACCCCCTCTCTCCAACCCTTTCGAGGACGACCCCTACCCCGCCTTCCTTCCCCTATAGATTTATATGCTTTCCATGTCATTCTACTTTGATCCATTCTCTCTAAATGACCAAACCACCTCAACAACCCCTCTTCTGCCCTCTGACTAATACTTTTATTAACTCCACACCTTCTCCTAATTTCCACACTCCGAATTTTCTGCATAATATTTACACCACACATTGCCCTTAAACAGGACATCTCCACTGCCTCCAACCGTCTCCTCGCTACTGCATTTACCACCCAAGCTTCACACCCATATAAGAGTGTTGGTACTACTATACTTTCATACATTCCCTTCTTTGCCTCCATAGATAACGTTTTTTGACTCCACATATACCTCAACGCACCACTCACCTTTTTTCCCTCATCAATTCTATGATTAACCTCATCCTTCATAAATCCATCCGCCGACACGTCAACTCCCAAGTATCTGAAAACATTCACTTCTTCCATACTCCTCCTCCCCAATTTGATATCCAATTTTTCTTTATCTAAATCATTTGACACCCTCATCACCTTACTCTTTTCTATGTTCACTTTCAACTTTCTACCTTTACACACATTCCCAAACTCATCCACTAACCTTTGCAATTTTTCTTTAGAATCTCCCATAAGCACAGTATCATCAGCAAAAAGTAACTGTGTCAATTCCCATTTTGAATTTGATTCCCCAAAATTTAATCCCACCCCTCTCCCGAACACCCTAGCATTTACTTCCTTTACAACCCCATCTATAAATATATTAAACAACCATGGTGACATTACACATCCCTGTCTAAGACCTACTTTTACCGGGAAGTAGTCTCCCTCTCTTCTACACACCCTAACCTGAGCCTCACTATCCTCATAAAAACTCTTTACAGCATTTAATAACTTACCACCTATTCCATATACTTGCAACATCTGCCACATTGCTCCTCTATCCACTCTATCATATGCCTTTTCTAAATCCATAAATGCAATAAAAACTTCCCTACCTTTATCTAAATACTGTTCACATATATGCTTCAATGTAAACACTTGATCTACACATCCCCTACCCACTCTGAAACCTCCTTGCTCATCCGCAATCCTACATTCTGTCTTACCTCTAATTCTTTCAATTATAACCCTACCGTACACTTTTCCTGGTATACTCAATAAGCTTATTCCTCTATAATTTTTACAGTCTCTTTTGTCCCCTTTCCCTTTATATAAAGGGACTATACATGCTCTCCGCCAATCCCTAGGTACCTTCCCCTCTTTCATACATTTATTAAACAAAAGTACCAACCACTCCAACACTATATTCCCCCCTGCTTTTAACATTTCTGTCATGATCCCATCAGTTCCAGCTGCTTTACCCCCTTTCATTTTACGTAATGCCTCACGTACCTCCCCCACACTTACATTCTGCTCTTCTTCACTCCTAAAAGATGGTATACCTCCCTGACCAGTGCATGAAATTACATTCCTCTGCTAGCTTCCGCATTGGACAGACGTACCTGCTCCCGGTTGGCTGTATGCTTTGCTTGCTCCTGATTGGCTGCATGCTTTGCTTGCTCCTGATTGGCTGCCTTGCGATCCACTTGCTGGAAGAAGCTTTTGGTGTGTTTAAGGAAAAATAGCATTGATTTTCTTGTTTCAAGAAGACATTGCCTGATTGGTTGATTTCTGGAGATTCTTCATCTTGGCTCCAGGACTCGGTGCGTCGCTGGCTGCCTGCCCCAGGGCAGACCGTTGGCCTCTGCACTCTTGCAGCTGGGTGAAGTCTTCCCACCTCATCCTGTTGGATGTTACCTGCTGGTATATTGTTCAAGAGCATCACGACCACACCTATGCACCCTGTGTATGTGTAATCCTTGCATACCGACATCCTCTTACTCATGTTCGGCTGTGAAGGCATCTTTGAGAATTAGACAGCTTTTTTTTAAACCAATATCTTTTTTTTGTGTGACACGGGTTTAGCTCTCTGTTGTGCCGTAATCTACTCAGAGGCCAGTCAAGCTCTCTTCATTGAGGTGGTTAAAGATCCCCACACAGTGGATCGGCTTGACTATATCGCTCTGGAGACACCAGCACCTTTCTCTCCTCTAAAATTTTCTTCTTTTTTTCTGGATCGGCTGGACCTGCTCCTGCGTCGGTGGGAGTATTCGTCTGGTCCGGTGCCCGTGGCTGCATTCCTTGTAATTAACGCACGGGAAGCCTAATCTTGGCAGGTACACTTACAACACAAACATGATCTGTCAGAATTACGCACTTGACGCCCCTTAGACGCCACTCACGATTCAGGCAGCATATCCGCCTGTGCTGTTGTCATCATGGCAACTGCACAGAGACCCAGTTTTCCGACAATGGCCTTGATGTTAAAGTACTCTAAAGCTGACAAGGATACGATTGACTATGCCTCTACCTTTTTCAATATTACCCAGGCTCGAATGATAAACATCTTCAAGACTCATACCGGATGTAAGGTTAATCTTGATCCTGTCAACTATGACCTATGTACAAGTAAGGAAGTCCGAGAAAAGCTCTTTCAGGCAGGTTTTGCTATCGATTGGGCTCCTGATCAAAAGGCCAGGAGTACAGTCGTGGCAAAATTTGTTGACTCATCACTGCTAAACGAATACACCCAGAACAAAGACGCCTTGATGACAGACATTTCAACTCAAAATCAAGTCACAGTTGAGGAACTTTTCCATCCTGAACGCTCTAATATCCTTAAGATCAGATGTTCCACTCCAGATGAGGCTGATAAACTGTTCAAACATGGTGTTCGAGCTAACTACTTTCTTATTCCACCTACTTCATTGTTTCTACCTAACTATGTCGCTATTCATCAGTGCTACAAATGCCTTGAGTTTGGACATCTAAAGAATACTTGTGACAAGCAACAGCTGTGTTCCAAGTGTTCTTCTCCAGGCCACACATGGCAAAAATGTTCCAACACTCTAAAATGTTTGCACTGCTCTCAGGCACATTCTGCTACTTCTTTCAACTGCCCTACTCGTAAGGATTATGTTTCTTCATTACGGAAAGACCAACCTCTGAACCTCCCAAACCCAGTCTTGACTCCACGCTCACAAACACAGACAACATTCTCATCCACTTACCAACCAAACTCTTATGTTCCTCCTGCTACCACTTCTACAACTTATCCTTCCTATGCTGCTGCTGCACAAACCAACCTTCCCTCGGCCTCTTCATCCTCAAAACAATCTAATATCCTTGAGACCATTGTGCTCACTGCTGTATACTGTCATAAAGCATTTAAAAGTGCCAACTATCCAACGATGCTGAATGATCTTTTGAAAGCCAACAACTTTGACCCCATCATTTTCCCTCCTGATTTCTTTCTTCCTAAGGATGAACTTTTTCCCAACTCCTCTCTCTCCACTCCAGAAACTCCTCTTCAAGCTTCTACTCAGGCAGACCCTTCTCCTTCCACCCATATGCAAAAATCCTTTCCTACTAATCCTTCCAACAGTTCTGACTCTAACACCAAACGATCTCAACCTCCTTCTTCCTCTACTCGTCCTTCTCGTTCTCCTACTCTCAAGTCTCGATCTCCTACTATGAAACAACAGTATACAACTCTCCCGGATTCAACACATGTCTGGATAAAGTTCAGCACTTAATGAATCAACCCTCGCCCTCGCCCTCTCCCTCTCGCCCCAACTCATCCTCTCATCTTAACACTACACCTAGTCCCACCTCCTACTCCAGGCCCCTCTCATCTTCCCCTTCCCGTTCTCAATCCAGAAACCGTAAAACACAACCGACCAAATATAGTTCAGGTGCTGGGTTAGCACGATAAAAATAGGAAAGACTTACAATTCGATCTTCAAGTAACCCCAACCATGGCCCTTAAGGTTATTCAATTTAACATAAGAGCTTATAACGCAAACAAATACATTCTTGCTGACCTCGTTGAATCAGAACAACCAGACGTGTTGTTATTAAACAGCACGTGTGTACGTGATGATCAACGTGTCAGACACTTAGGATATACAGCCCGTCAATCTCCTGCTGAACACTGGAATGGCGTAGCTATTCTTGTTAAAAGTACAATTAAACATGAGTTCTTATCCCTTCCATTTACATATTCTCACAGCATGGCTGTGAAAATTTACACGATACACGGACCCATCATCCTGTACACGACATATACCAGACCCCATCAAAACATTAACATTCATGATTTAACCATTCTTTTTAATCATACACATCTCCCTGTATACCTACTTGCCGACCTAAATGCCAAACACACAGACTTCCATGACAACTCCACAAATTTGCGTGGAAGGCAACTTCATACACTTGTAACACAGAAACATCTCATACACCTCGGACCTTACTTCCCAACAGTCTATACACACAATGGCCAAGGCACCCCTGATAAAATTTTTACAAACAGAGCTAGTAATCGCTTACATCACTACACAACACCAGGACCGCTCTCTGGATCTGACCACATTCCTATCATTTTGCATATTTCCTCAAATCCTATACTCATTCCAGTTCGCCCCTCTCCAGCTTATTCTCAGGCGGACTGGGATCTGTTCAAACAACGCCTAAACACTCTTGATCTCACACACAACTATGACAATAGACCAGTATCAGACATAGACACACAAATTCAACGCATTCAACAATCAATTACCCAAACTGCTACAGAGGTTGTCCCAATGACACACCACAAAGTACGATACTCTTTTCGCCCATCAGAAAGAACAAAAAGATTACTCACATGTTACAGACACCGTTTCCTAGCAAACCAAAACAGACTCAATATCATCCGATGGGACCTCACTATTTTACGTACACATATCATCCATAGCCTAGACGATGACCACGCCCGACATTGGCAATCAGTTATAAATCATACAGATGTACAGCGTACAAGAGATCCCAAAGCATTCTGGTCATCCATTCGGAAACTTACAGGCACCCCTCGATCCACAACCTTTAGACACATAAACAGCAACAACAGACAGATCTCTGACCCTGCTGAAGCGGTACATATTTTCAAAGACATATGGGAAAACATCTTCCACCCACATCCACCAGACCAAGCTGTCATAGCACACACATTAGACATAGAGAGATGGGTATCCAACCATGAAGATTTAACCAATCCTGATCCAATCATAAACCTAAACACCCTATCTTCCACACATCCTCTAAACTCTCCTTTTACTGTAAATGATGTTCACTCCTTACTAACACACCTTCCAAAAAAAGCTCCAGGTGCTTCAGGTCTGTCACATTCAGTCCTTCGTCACCTTCCACTTTCTGTTGCTTCTGCTATCACTGACCTCTTTAATGCCTCTCTTGCATCTGGCTATTTCCCCCCATTCTTTAAATCTGCAACTGCATGTCTCATACCAAAACCTGGGAAAGACTTGACTGACCCCAAGAACTATAGACCAATTAGCCTCCTTGAAATTTTGGGTAAGACCTTTGAACGACTTGTAAATATGCGACTCAGGACTCACCTAGAGACACATAACTTGCTTACTGAAAGACAATTCGGTTTCCGACAACAACGATCTACCCAAGACGTTTTGAATATAATCCTGAACTATATACGTATCAATAAAGCCCAGAACTGTACCTCCGCCCTTGTCGCCAAAGATGTAGAGAAAGCTTTTGACACTGTTTGGCATGAAGGATTAAAATACAAACTTTGCACTTCCTTTGACTTAACTATAAATATGATGAAATTATTATGTCATTTTTTAGATGGCCGAACGATGCGTATACGGTTCAGAGATCATTATTCGGACTATTTCACATTAAAAGCGGGTGTACCCCAAGGCTCTGTCCTATCTCCCACCCTATATATACTCTACACGAATGATTTACCTGAACCTCTTTACCCAAACACAATTACCCTTTCTTACGCAGACGACATCACTCAACTCACAACACATGAAAACTTTCGTTTCCTTGCACGCAGAACACAAAGAGAGGTCGACAGGATTACCGCCTGGGAATTATTATGGCGCATCAAAACCAACCCAAATAAGTCAAAAATCACTTACTTCCATAGAATGCGTGATGTCCCCACTCCTGTCGAACTCAAAACAAGCACCTCCCGTACCCCCATCCCACGCTCCTTCACGACAGTTGTCCTTGGTATTACCCTCGACCACACACTGAACTTAAAATCTCACATTACTACAAAGACCATACTGGCGGGAACTGCACTCTCAAGGTTATATAAGCTGCGAGGAGCCAGTCCCAAGACAAAACTACATCTTTACAAAGCACTCATTCGTCCTCTACTCTCTTACTTTCCACTCGCTCTGACGTTAATCGCCAAGACAAACGCACTAAAATTTCAACGTATCCAGAATCGTGCATTACGTTGGGTGTTGGGAGTGAGGTGGGACGAATTTGCCACCAGTGAATCTCTCCACCTCACGACAAACACACCAGCTTTGAACGTATACTGGAAGACACTTAGTGACAAACAACTTGACAGACTTGAAACATATCATGACTACTGGACTACATACTTAGCATGATACTCTCAGACGTCCTTACAATGATGTAAATCTTTTTCAATCATTGAATGATCCGGCACCTCCACCACAATACACATAAATTATCTGACTTTTGCTTAAAAATTCAAATAACTTAAAAGTGCCATTGCCGTATAGCTGTGTCTTTGTGCGTTTTTAGGGCTGAAGTGCTTGCGATGTGCGTTTTGCGTCGCCTTTGCAACAACGTGTCCCTGAACCATATCCAGTCATTGCAAGTTGAAGTGCTTCCAGTCAGTTGCAGTCAGCACCCGCAGAGTCCCTGTTGTCTTTTATGTCGTCTTCGTTATTGTTTATCCAGGCTTAGCAGTTGGGTCTAGTCCTGACTCTTCTCTCTTCAACTCAAGACATTCCTCTCACCATCTATTCTTCGCACTGTCCCCACTTGCCCCTCGCCCCTCGTGGGTCCTTACCTGTGAGTCCTATCGTATCTCAGCTAAAAGCAAATGTGTCAGCTCCCATTTTGTATTTGATTTCCCATAATTTAATCCCACCCTTCTCCCCAATACCCTAGCATTTACTTCTTTTACAACCCCATCTACAGATATGTTAAACAACCATGGTGACATTACACATCCCTGTCTATGACCTACTTTTACTAGGAAGTAATCTCCATCTCTTCGTGTAACATACACACCCTAACCTGAGCCTCACTATCCTCATAAAAACTCTTTACAGCATTTAGTAACTTACTACCTATTCCATACACTTGCAACATCTGCCACACTGCTTCCCTATCCACCCTATCATATGCCTTTTCTAAATTCATATATGCAAAGAAAGCCTCTACCCTTTTCTAAAAACTTTCACTTACATACTTCACTGTAAACACTTGATCTACATATCCACTACCCATTCTATAACCTTGTTCATCTGCAGTCCTGCTCTTTGTCTTATGTCTAATTCTCAGCATAATTTTTACAATCTCTTTTGTCCCCCTTCCCTTTGTAAAAAGAAATTATACATGCACTTTGCCAGTCCCTAGGTACCTTCCCCTCTTTCATACATTTATTGAACAAAAATACCAACCAGTCCAACGCTATATCCTCCACTGTGGGAATATTAGTGTAACTAAGTGAACATATACGGAACTGTGTGAACATGAATAGATACATCACCGTGAGAGCATTAGTGGCCCTGTAAGAGCGTTGGTGGCACTGTGTGAACAGATGTGTTACCATTTGTGGCACTATATGAAAAGATGTGGCATTGTTTGAACATTAGTGGCACTGTGAAGTGTGAAGAGATGTGCCTCTGTGTGAACAGTGACACTGTATGAACAGATATGGCTGGGAATGTAAGTTATGATGTCATTTATGATGTAAATAGGTTCTTCACTATGAGCTATGTGGTTAATTAGGAGCTAAGAACGTTTATCAGTAACAACTGTGATATTAATGACGAACTAAGGTGGTTCATCAGTGTCAGTGGGGTGGTTAATTATATTCTACAGCAGAAACTATGATACAATGTATATAATGTCTGTAAATTCAAGCTTTTCTCTTCCATTTTCTTGTATATGAAATGTAATTCCTCATATAGTAAACGCAAATCAATACTTCATATTACTATTATTATTATTTTAATGAACCTCTAAACCCTTTTGAATTGCAAACTATGTCAATTGAGTCTGTGACTGACTTTTGGATTTTCCACCCACAGATCCCTTGATGTATTGTCGACCTTAACGTTTCGTTGGAGAGTGTCAGCTCCGAAACTAGGGGGCAATGGGCGACAACTTTGCCCCGAGCTTTACCCAGAAGCCTAAACTCCGCCAGGAGGATGATGGTAACAAACTTATCTTCGACTGCAAACTCTCGGCCTCCCCACAACCCTCCATCGAGTGGTTCCGTGGAGAGGAGTCCGTGAAAGAAAGTTCCAGGATCAAGATCACTATTAAACCAGGAACCGGACGTAACATCCACGACGTGCAGCTCATCCTTGACGACGTCGAGGAGGAGGATGCCGGGCTCTACAAGGTCAAGGCTAAGAACAAGTATGGCGAGGTGTCCGCGTCAATCAATCTGAACTTCAGTCGTAAGTATTGGGATGTAGCGCTGGACCAGCCTCTCCGCGCTCACTGCCCATTAAGAAGGGAAGGTAGTGGAGGGATGAGCAAGACAGGAGAAAGTGTAAGGGCCGGCTAGAGCAGGAAAACAACCTCACTAGTTCCTCTTAGATATAGAGATTAGAGTAGATACATATTTAAAACATATTTATTAACTTATTAATCTCGTCTGAGGTACTGTTAGTTAACACTGACAGTTAACACATATAGCTTTGCTCAGTTGCTATACTGTTGTAGGTAGCATACGAGCCTTAGGTGTCATTTAAAAATAGGTATATAAATTTAATAATTCATTGAGGTAGTTATTCGTGACTTGCAGGTACTGGCCTGCTAGTCACACGAAAAACAAAAGTGAGCTTCACAACTAAGACGATGTTACATAATCGGAGAACATCTTAAGATAAAAGGTCTCACTCTTACTTTAAACACAAAAAATATTTTGAATTTCATTTCCCTTCTGAATTAAGCTGGATTATACAAACTATAACGATATATCCAAATATTGATTATCAAGGGTTATATAGAAATAAAATATTGGAATAACTGGACAGTCTCACGCCATGTAATATTAACAGAGATCACCATCCTAATAAAGTTTACCTCAATAATTTGCCTCGAAGTCTATGCAGTTCAGAATATTAACATAATGAAAATCGTATGCAAGATCTTATTTAGTTATATATAAAGGTTAACGCCATTTAGGTTATGTCATTTAGGCTTCGTCATGTTAGTTTCTGGATAACCTGGGCAGCTTAGTGTAATACAGTAAGTGATGCCCAGCTAAGTGGGGTTTCTAGTTCCTCAATATATTTTAGGTTAATGCGGATTAAGCAGGTAATTAGAAGAATCAGATAGGATTAGCATAGATCTAAAACTAGACGAGAAATATACATGTTTCATATATGTTTTATGAATATAAATATATGCTCTCGATATAACTAGACATAACTACGTGTAGGTTGCGTGGCGTAACTTTCATGCATGGCTGAATAAGGAAAATAAATTTTGCCATTAACCCTCTAGATTCTACTAGAGAATCTAGAGATTCTACTAGAGAATCTAGAGATTCTCCTAATGAATCTAGAGTTTAGATTCTGGTGCACGCGAGTTCAGTAAGTTAGTGCATGTTGACCGCTCGCGAGGGTCCAGCTCTTGTCTCCATCACACTGACCACACCTAAAAGTGCTTCCTTGAAATCCCTTGCCTTCTAAACCTCAAATAAAAATCGTTATAAGCAAAACTATATTGTACATTATAAATTTTATGCATCACATTATTTTTCTCTAAGTTCAAAACATATGCTGTTCTGCAAGAATTTAAAAAATACGTTCGAATGCAAATTTTTGCATTTAAGTAAAAATCCCATTGCAGCCTCGTAATTCAGCATTGTTTACGTTAACCTTTCTCAGAGAATCACGTTTAATTAGTATCGCTTATAATAACAAGGCAGGCATCGATAAATAATTCAAAATAGATTATTTATTATATTAATAATAATAATAATAATAATAATAAGATAATAATAATAATAATAATAATAATAATAATAATAATAATAATAGATAGTAACAACAATAATAATAATAATAATAATAATAATAATAATAATAATAATAATAATAATAATAATAATAATAATAATAATAATAATAATAGACAATAATAATAATAATAATTGCGAAAATGACATTAAAGAAGTAACCGCTTATCAACATTACTAACAAAAACAAACCAAATTTTAGAGTAAGAAAAAACTTAATAAAATACAATTCCAGGCTTAATTGGATAATAAATCAGTGTCTAATGATTTAAAAAAAAATATTTGAATTTAATATTGATATAGCAAGCTTACAAGAGTAGGATTAACAGCTACTTAAAATGTACATTAAGCTTATAATTACAAGGTAATATAAGCAGAAAATATTACATTTAAATTCTAACTCACCAACGAGAGGGCGAAGCAAATTAACAAATCTTAATCAACCTTAGCAGTGCCAGGGTAACTTAAATTTAAGACAATAGAAGCTCTTAATTCAGCCACTAAAATAATTGTTCGTGTGCCAAGCGAGTTTAACATGCACTAGCTGTGTGGGGTCACCTATTCTTCCGCCTTGAGATGCAATATGCACACGGCCTCCCCTGACCCACATCCCTTTCTCTCGTTCCTCTCCTTTGAGCATGGGGAGAGGAAGTACCTTCCCTTTCTTTTGGTTAACTTCCTTTCTTATGACGATGAATACTTGTCTTACGGAGTTTAATTGTCTTCAGAGGATGGTCACACGTCTTCTGGTCCTTGCATGTTGCTCTCAAGTAACGGTGGACGAGCCGCTATCTGGATGCTTTTTATGTAGATTATTAAGCGATAACTGACTAGTCTCTGGGCTTATTTTTTCGCACATTTTTACAGACTCGTTCCAGGAAATTTATAAAAGTTAAAGCCGGCTTCATAAATAGTGGATGTTCTATTTTATAAATATTTACGTTCGTTGGAAATATATAAATGAATATATATATATATATATATATATATATATATATATATATATATATATATATATATATATAAACATATATTTATAAAAATATAATTGCATTTTAGTCCTAACTGTATTGTTGTCAAATCATTTTGAAAGATTAATGACTTCTCAAAAGTTCCTTATTAGTGTAGAGGTGCAAGAGCCATTATGGCCACTTAGCAAATCAAGATTTTAAAGACCATTAACCCTAACCTGTAGCTCTGAGTCTCATAAATAGAAACAGCTTCATATACATCCTAAACAAAAATGATTACATAACTTTGGGTTGTGATGAATGGTTTGAAAAACCGACAAGTTGAAGATTGAGACACTTATGCAGCATATGGGAATCTTTATGCTGCATAAGTGTCTCAATCTTCATAACTTTGGGTGTTTTGCTGATGTAAAACCAAGCCAACCGACAACCGATGGTAAGATTAACCTAATATTCAAGGGCCAACCTGAGTGCCTGCCAAGCGTGTGAACCCACCAGGCGACTCCATACACGGACTTTGGCAGGCACCAGAAGGCAGGATCAATAATACCATTAATCTGGTAGACTCTCACGCATAAATAGTTTCACAACTTCAGGTTTATTAACACGAACAAACTATAATAATTACTTGCAGATTTAAAGGACACGACAACAGCTGTTCGTTATTCCGAAAAAAAACAGATTAGCGGGAAATAAAATGGGAACCCGTGGTTGGATGTATACCACAGGAAGGGGATCCCAGATGACAGGTGTCATGAAAAGTTACCTATGGGTTAGACAGAATAATGGCCCATTTGAAAGTCAGGTCATGAATGAAATCCAGATATATTCCTTATCATTATTAAGCTCAGCTGTGTCCCATCCAGCAAGGTAATAACCTGCCCGTTTTCTTTGTATTATCTGATTCATTTTCTATGTCAACGTGAAGAATAAATACATTATGAGCATCCAGATACCTTTGGCGATTTAGGGAGAACCTCATTCCGTCTGCTGTTCAGAAAAACAGTTTATTAAGGAACTCGTTTTCTTAACGGTTTGCCTGAATAAGATTGGAATGCAGGTTTTTCCTCCCTGTTGTCTCTGACTATACACTGATGACTCCTGCACCAGAGTGTTGGCTTTCTCTTAAGGTGACGCCTCGTGACATTGTTCTTGACTGTGGGCAATTCTAACTCCTAATTTAATGATATGTAAGCCTATTTTTAAGATCTCTTAAATTTATGAGTTTGATTTCCAATTTGATTATTTATTTAGTAGTTTTATTTGCAATTTTATTATTTTTTTTTAACACGTTTCTTGCCATTTTACCAAAATATTGATCAAGACAGTTTCCCTCTTTGAAATTGCTTTTATCTAGCATATTCTATCCCGTTAAAAATACGATTAGAGCCTACATCAATTAGTCTACTTCTACAAGTGTTTTTCTTGTCTCTCGTCAACTTATCAACGGAGTATTTATTGATGTATTGAAAAATGTCAGCCAGCACACACACAGGCTAGCAAAGAAATTAGTTAACAGAAATGTTCATTAATATTAGCCCGTCATTCATCGCACTTATAATGTACCTTACAAACCTGCTTATCAATATCGTGTGCAAGAAAGCATAGGTAATCTCTCTCTCCCTCTCTCTCTCTCTCTTATATATATATATATATATATATATATATATATATATATATATATATATATATATATATATATGTGTGTGTGTGTGTGTGTGTGTGTGTGTGTGTGTGTGTGTGTGTGTGTGTGTGTGTGTGTGTGTGTGTGTGTGTGTGTGTGTGTGTGTGTGTGTGTCTGTTTGTGTGTGTGTGTGTGTGTGTGTGTGTGTGTGTGTGTGTGTGTAGAGAGAGAGAGTCAGAGCAAGGATACCTTAGCAGTTTGTAATAAAGTTGATGACTGATGAGGGTGATGCGTTGTGTAGAAACCGTAATTACATCTGTATGTTATTGTGTGTGCTGGATGACTAGTAATCTCGAGACCATTTTTAATCAACTGCAAGAAATGTGTTAAGAATTTATTTGCAGTTTTACTTTTGATTTTAGGATTTTATTAATATTTTTGTTGCTGTGATAGTATCACAAGAGCTGAAGATAAGGAAGACAATATGACATCTTTCTTATGTTCATCCATAATAAAAGTAATAATGATAATAATATCTTCTATGGGCTTCCAAAGGACTCTTTCACAGACTCTCATTATTACCGGACATGACTCTCCCACCCCAGTCTCCACACTGCCGCCTGTCCTTCAGGAAACCTGCTGAGGGCGCCCAAGGTCTTCCCTCTTGTTACTGAAGGGCCTCACTCACTCCAGCTGGAGTGCTGCTGAGGGCTCCCCAGTTACTTCCTCCCACTCCTCCAACACGACAGACTCTTTGACAGACATAGAGCACAAACCAAGGACTGTCCCTGGAAAATCTTATCTTTTAATTAACACTGTTTTTTTTTATTATTTGTACTCAAAGAGTCTTCTCTCTAATTTATTAAATTAATTTTCAAGCTTCTCAAAATTCTTTAGTTCACAAGCTTACATAACTTTTAACAACTTAATGCAAGCTTCATTTAAAATTTGACCGAGATGCAGTTTAAATGGAAGTTACGATAAATACTGGGATTTTCCAGATAAGCCAACACATTATAACACAGTCTGTGACCGTTCACCCTCGCATATACCACTAACATCGCTCAACTTGCAGCTCAGAGTCATACCTGATCGCACTCTTCTGGTTCCATTCATACTTTGTGCCATTGCTTCTAGCACTGATGATTCTAACCTCTGTGTATCTTAACTAGATCTCCTGCTGTCAATGATATCAAGAAAAGCCAAACGTAATACCCGTTCCGAGACATCTGTCAACAACATATTAATTCAAATATTTGATTCAGTTCTCTCAGGAGTGATAGAGTAATTTACTTCTTGTCTTCCGGTGGTTAAATCAGACTTTACTCATTGCCAGCAGGTGAGTGTGTCCTTGTGGGGAGAGTGAGTGAGTAACAATGCCAAGCAGAAGATAATACAACAAATGTGGCATTTAGAGTGACACTCCTCTTGAGGCACTGTCATCATTGCTCCGTCTGCCAGCTTATTACCTATTGTCTCTTCTACCGTGTTTCATCTTCCTCGTAAACACTCCCTCACCCTCGTACCTCTAAAGACATGTGTTCTTTTTACACGAATTCCTTGATTATAAAGACGTGCTTATTCAAGGAAGAACTCATTAACTACAGGATTTAAAAAAAAAATCTTGTATCCCTAAGTGTTGATTTTGTCCCTGTAAACAGTTAACTGAGACTTACTTAGCCATGACACAAAGAAAAACGGATGACTGGTACCACTATCCGAGGAATGTGGAAGTGTAGCCTAAGAGGCAACACTAATAACCAGAGAGATGGAAGGAGAGACACTACTACCACTCATTCCAGTAAAAAACTTCAGAATATACTTTTGGAGGAGTCCCGGATCACAAATATCCTTACATTCTTAATTTTAAATGAGGTCAAAATACAATGTGTTTGACTCTAGGAGACAATATTTATCATTTTCATGCATTTTGAACTCCAGTTAGCTAAATGTCTTCACAAATATCTGTTTGTTTAATAGGTTCCAAGATGAAAATTAAGAGCTCTTGATCAGAGGAGCTAGAGCTGCTCTCATCTCTTTAGGATCTAATCTTATTACCTTCCATTTCCCAGTTTCCTGTGGGTCTGGCATTTCCCTTTAAATGAACATTAATAATAATAATAATAATAATAATAATAATAATAATAATAATAATAATAATAATAATAAAACAATAATAATAAAAATCTGGATGATGCAAATTGTTGTTGAAATGGCCGCGAATTATATGATCAGTCGAAATTCTGTGATCAACAAAAATTCTGTGATCAATAGATATTATGTGATCAACAGAAATTCGGTAATCCATGAATATTATGTGAACAATGAGATGTATGTGATCAACGAATATTATGTGATCATGTGGTATATACAGTTTCAGTTAACTTGACCTTGATAAGCACGTAATGTAACACTGGTATATAAACCATCTAAACCAGTGTTTAACATTGGTATATAAATCACTGATAACCACTGGTTTAAGAACCCCTGTGTAACATATATATATGTATACACACACACACACACACACACACACACACACACACACACACACACACACACACACACACACACACACACATATATATATATATATATATATATATATATATATATATATATATATATATATATATATATATATACATGTATATATATATATATATATATATATATATATATATATATATATATATATATATATATATATATATATATATATATATATATATGTATGTATGTATATATGTAATATATATATTTCTATATATATATATATATATATATATATATATATATATATATATATATATATATATATATATATATATATATATATATATATATATATATATATATATATATATATATATATATATATATAAATGTTGTGCCAAATAAACAAACCTTGCAATTATGGCTTAAATAGCAACGCTTTTCTTGCTGAATAAGGCAAGCGAAAATTTGTGTATGCAATAATTTCGTAAAAATCATTTTGAACCTAACGAAAGAATATATTTCATTGTGTTTATTTATTATTAAATTATTGTAAAATTATCTAAATTAGGTTAAATTGAATTGCCTTTGTTATAATAAGGTTAGGTTAGTGTTCTAAGTTGCTTTTGGTACAAAATTATTAGTTTTTACATTAACTTTAATGAAAAAAATTATCTTTAAACGTATAAGAGAAAATTTTAGAAAGGATTTAATTTTAAATGAGTTCTTGCTAATTGACTAGTCTTACCTATTCGGCACGAATAGGTAAGATTACGTTCAGAATGATTTTTGCGAAATTATTTCAAACACAAATTTTTGCTTGCCTTATTCGGCAAGATGAGCGTTGCTATTTAAGCAAAAATTCCAAGTTTAACCTATTCGGTATATATATATGTATATATATATATATATATATATATATATATATATATATATATATATATATATATATATATATATATATATATATATATATGTCGTGCCGAATAGGCAGAACTTGCGATCTTGGCTTAAATAGCAACGCTTATCTTGCCATATAGGACAAGTGAAAATATGTGTATGCAATAATTTCGCCAAAATCATTCTGAACCTAACGAAAAAAAATATATTTCACTGTGTTTGTTTAGTATTAAATTATTGTATAAAAATCTAAAATATATTTAGTTGGGTTAGGCTAAAATAAATTATTCTTGTTATAATAAGGTTAGGTAAGTTTTCCAAGTTCCTTTTGGTGCAAAATTATAATTTTTTACATCAACATTAATGAAAAAATATATCTTTAAACGTATAAGAGAAAATTTTAGAAAAGACTTAATTTTAAATGAGTTTTTGCTAATTGACCAGTTTTACATATTCGGCACGACATATATATATATATATATGTGTGTGTGTGTGTGTGTGTGTGTGTGTGTGTGTGTGTGTGTGTGTGTGTGTGTGTGTGTGTGTGTATGTATGTATGTGTGTGTGTGTGTGTGTGTGTGTGTGTGTGTGTGTGTGTGTGTATGTGTGTGCACGCAGCACTGGTATATAAGCCACTGTTGAACAAGTATTTTAACAACTGCGTTACTCTGTAACAATGGTGCTTACCAGTGTGTAACACTTATATGTAAACCACTGTGAAACACTAGTAGATAACAGCTGTGTATCACTGTTTATTAACTACTGAGTGTCACTACTATTTCTAGATTTTGACACATAAATCTTTCTAAAGTAACTTACAATACCTCTCCCACTTAGAAACCAATTAGCTTTATTAATAATAACAGCAACTACCTGAGCCACAGTTGTTCTCTAGTAATTACTCGTGTGACTGGTGAATAAGACACATGTGTAAAACCTAGGCATATATATTTTAAGGAGAATTTCCCCAGCCGAAATTGTTATATACGAAGAATTAAAATGAGGATTTTTGGGAATTTCCTGTCTTATTACGCTTAACACTATGATACAGGACACGGGGAGTTTGAGTATCTCTTAAGTTCTGGCGCTGTTACTCTCATAACGCCAAGATACAGTAGCCAGATATCCACTGGAATACACCTTAACTACGCCTGCGTGACCACTAACTACCACTACTAATGTTACTGTTACTTGGTCGAACGTAAATACGCCACTATTTACACCTCACTAGTTCCCCTGTATTAGTCACCTTTCTACTGTTTATCTGTTATAATTATGAAGCCACAAGTGTGTGAAAAAGTTACCCAGGGGTTGCAAATGTGTCTTATTCACCATCTTGTCTTTATTACATACTTTTGATCTAGTTAAACTTGAGAAACTGTTCTACCTGTGAGTTATCCAGCAGCTGAGTCATCATTTCTATATTTTTCATTGCCACGTGTCTTGATAGAATCAACTCATTTTTATTATGTTTTGACTGTTCTTGATTAAGATATTTCAAAGTAATTGTAGCATATTATGTATATTTTAAAACATGAATAGTGAATGACTTCGTCCATTCTAACTTTATCGGAAATAAGTGTCGTCATTAAATTATGTATTCGCCTTTCCTTCATGACATTTAGTGTATTTAAATCCCTTAATTCATCAAACCATTAATCTGTCAAGGCAAAAATCCATCATTATTTAACTCCTGCAGCGTTAGACCACTTTGTCGTCAGATTACAAAATCTAAACACTGAACTGACATGTCGCTAATGGAGTAATTTTTTTTTTTTTTTTTTTTGGGGGGGGGCGGCGTCTGATAGTCATGTCAGAAATAAACTCGGAATTTACTTCTGGCCAAATTTTTTTATTTTAAATGACGCAATTATCCCCACTTATAAATTTAAATATTTTTATATGAAAGACTTTCTGTAGAGTAAATTTACATTATTCAGGTCGACATGACCACAGTTGTCTGTCCTCAGTGCAGACGCCACTCACGTTATTTTTATTATTCCCGGGGTGGATAGCTAATCCAGCGGGAGGCCTAGGATCCCTAATCCAGCGGGAAGCCTCGGATCGTCAATCCAGCGGGGGGCCTCTTTCATATGGCCCCAAACTCCACTGATCTGTCATGATTTAGATCCACCTAAGGAGAAATTTTCCCATTTCTCCAGACGAATTAAATACCCCCCTTCCCCATTCACACCAGTTCTGTAATAAATCGAGGCTTAAACTAAGAGATGGTGACAATCAAGTGGTTTAGCGTTGCTTCAGATACTCTTATTTTTACGTCATGTTCCTAAACATGTTCACATACATACGATCACACATACGCACACGCACATCGAAGACATATATACACACATACTCTGTATTGACATATACACACTGTTGACATACACATTCACTAACACTAAACATTTTGTGCTGATGATCCCCAGGTGCTTATATAACATAAAAAAATAATGACATATTTTCGCGCATAATCCAAGTACCAAAAGTCATAATATTTGGTTGCATACCTGAAATAAGGTGATCCCAGTGACAGTTACTCAAGAACTTTCACTCTCAAGATACCTTTGAAATTTTAAGTCAGGGAAACAGAGGATCACAACAGCACTGATAATTTACCTCAAGGATAGTGATGCCTCCTGCAGGAGCTCTGAGAATCATCAGCACACGTTAACGAACGTCTTTCTGGAAGCAACTAATTTTTCTATATCGTTTTTTTCCTTGCAGCCATAGATGACCCACCTGAAAGGTAAGGATGGAGTTGAGGGTCCCAAAATAAACAAGATCCGAGTAGTTTAATATAGCTAATACGATGGCTGACTGTTTTGTGTTGGTGTTGTCAGCTGAGTCGGCCAGACTTCAAGCCGCCTGGAGAAGCAAGGTTGGAGGATGGGACGCCAGCCCTGCGGCACCAGGGTTGTGAGGGTGTAGGGACGGCGGGAGGAATAGTGACACCGGCGGCTACACATGCAGTAACGTAAAATAAAATAATTATTTTCACATGATAATTTCCTTTGGGGTTGAAAAAAGATGTTGAGGTAGCCTACTACCAGTTTTTGGTAGTGTAGTGTTGACTGGTGTGAGGCCATACGCCTCCAGCCACAGAAGGCCTCCATCTTCCAGCACTGCTTCCTCCGCACTACTTACCTCTCACCTCATCTGTTTGGCTTTACCTCTCTCTTCCTCTCTCTTGCAGCAAACGAACAACCTACAGATTTAAAGTAAGTTAATTCGTGTTTTTTTAATATTTATCTTTATAACTGATGCCATTAATATGCTTTATTAAGTGCCAAAATATTGTTTAATTTATGACTTCACTAAGTAACATTTTGACTTAACGTAAGGTATTTTTTTACTCAGGTTTATGTATTTTATGTATCGTCTTTGTTTTTGTGTGAACGATACACCAGTGAATAGCTGATCTATTATCTATATTACGCGAATTCATTAGATTCATTAATAAATAACAAAAAGGCACAATACCGTGACTGGAACGATACACAAATAACCCGCACATAAAAGAGAGAAGCTTACGACGACGTCGTCGTAAGCTTCTCTCTTTTATGTGCGGGTATTTGTGTATGAATTAGATTCATTGTACGATTTAGGAGATATTGCCATGGAAACCAATATAATGCTCTATATTTTTCTTCCAGACAGCAATTTTTCCTCTTTGTCATATTCACGAATTTCATAATTTTTTTTAGCTCAGGAAAATCATCATTTAGAATAATTTAGAACACCAGTTCTCTTGCTTAAAAAAATTTATTGGATATTTAAAACAGCTTCATTTGAAGTTGTTATAATATTTTCACAAATTTCAATCGTTCCTCCCATCAAAAATCCTCCGGGTTTAGCGCTTCCCGCTTGATTATAATAATAATAATAAAACTCCCATCAAAGTTCGCAGGATGCGAAGGCGCATTTAAATCCTACATTGTAGTAACAGATGCACTTAAATAACTGATTTCAATTCGTTAGGATTTCGTAAAAATCTTGTAAGGGGATACTTTTTTTTTTTTTTTTTTGACAAAACGATCCAAAACTTGCTACAAGCTGACATGATGTCAAGATATTCTATACCAGTATCGTGACGTCTTATGTTTGAGGTCAATTACTGGTTTATATCGCATGGTTATGTTTGTGATAAGGACTAGTCACATCAGTTGGAGAATTGGGGCGTTGCACACACACACACACACACACACATACACGGGGCCAGGAGCTGTGACCTGACCCCTGCAACCACAATTAGGTAACTACATAAGTGTAACACCGACTTTCCACGTCCGGTGTATCGCTAATCTCAAAATCGCACGAAGATAAAAGAAAAATCTACATTCTTCAATAGGACTCCATTTTCTCTCGTAATAATTCTTATGGATCTGTGGTGAGGGGCTCTTGATATAAGAATCTACGTTCCTGGGATCGAACCTAAGTGCTGCCATTCGGCAAAGCGCTTTATAACCCCTACGGGTGGAGAGAAAATACAGCAGGAAGACAAATTAATTGCAGCAATTGTAAGGAAAGTGAATACATGAAAATGAGAGAAAGAGGACAGCGTGAAACAAGCTTTTATGCCACAAGACGGGCAGAAAGCAGCAACTTCACTCTGGCTGTACCCTTCTCCAGAACATCACTCCATCTGAGATCATACATACCCAGGATGACTCGAGTATGGAACACATTCGTACAGCATAATGATGTCAACGAGATAACGTCAGTTGATCAAATGAAAATGCTGGCCCACAGATGGCTCCAACTTCATCCTGTTCCCTACTTGTATGTCTCATAACAAAAATGCTTTCAAATGAGCTGATGTAGGTAACAGCTCTTAGCTTGCCAATAAAGTTAGGAATCCTTAACCTGTAAATAGCTGTCAATAAAGCTAGGGATCCTTAACCTTGTCAAACCCTGTGTAAAAAAAAAAAAAAAAAAAAAAAAAAAAAAAAAAAAATAGAGAGAGAGAGAGAGAGAGAGAGAGAGAGAGAGAGAGAGAGAGAGAGAGAGAGAGAGAGAGAGAGAGAGAGAGAGAGAAAGAAAGAAAGAGAGAGAGACAGAGACAGAGAAAGAGAGAGAGAGACAGAGAGAGAGAGACAGAGAGAGAGAGAGAGAGAGAGAGAGAGAGAGAGAGAGAGAGAGAGAGAGAGAGAGAGAGAGAGAGAGAGACACTATAATAAACATAATGATATGCTATTCCCTGTACAGAACTCGAGAAAAAACAAAATACATGAAATAAACGGTGTTGTTGTGTTTAAGTTGACACTTCTGGAGGAAGAATGTAGTAACATGAAGGAAAGACCGCTGTACCCGGGGATGATACACTGTGGTTCATCAAAGTGGCATTGCTGGTGCTAGGAATGGTGCGTGGCACTGGCCTTCTGGGAAGGCAGTGGGAGGATGTGAGACACAAGGGGGTGACGGGGTCTGGCATACACGGCACACCGTGCTAAATGTGGTTCCTCGGTAGCCCATTTATGAGGGAGGAGGAGAAAACGATGGGGAAGATAGAAGAGAAAAGGGCAGGCTTAAAAATGAGAGGAATATCAAGAATAGCATGTTTGAGAGCTCAGGCCTAAATAAAGGATATGTTAGGCTTAGAATGAGAGAGAGAGATTCGGCTTAGAACTAGGGAGAGATTAGACTTAAATTGAGCTACAGATCAGGTTTAGAATGAAGGAGACATCAGGCTAAGAATGAGGGAGAAGTTCAGGCTTACAGTAAAAAGATGAGAGTAGACTTAGAGTGAAGTAGAGAAAGTAAGAGGAAATAGTGACTAATGATGAAGGAACAACAGCAAAAGAACATCAACAACTAACCTAACAAAGTTTGGAAACAGAGAAACAAATATACACTTAATACTATATATATAGATATATATATATATATATATATATATATATATATATATATATATATATATATATATATATATATATATATCAGTCAGTCTTGTGAAGTGTAAGTCTGGGAAACATGTAGAGAAGGAAGAGGCTGAGAGGAACGAGGAGGGAGCAGGAAGGGCATCTGACTGTCAACGCGTGGAACTGTCAGTGCGCTGTTAGTTGTAAAAATTCCTATGTCTGTGTCTCAGTTTATTTATTTCTCTTGGCTCTGACTGTGCGTCTGAGTTAGTCTATTTCTCTCTCTCTCTCTCTTTCTCTCTCTCTCTCTCATAAAATTTTGTAGAGATAATGGTAGCAGGGAATGGTAGTGCTGATTGCAGTAGTGAACAGTTATACTGAAAGTGGTAGCAAGGAATGGTAGTTTTGACGGTTGCAGTGGGTTGCTATATTGGTGTTGGTATCAAGGAATGGTAGTATATCTTGTGAAAGTAGGAAGATATGTCGATGATGGTAGCAGGACACTGGTCGTGTGGATGGTCGTAGTGAGTAGGTATGTTATTGATGGTAGCATGGGATGATAGCGTGGATGGTGACAGTATCGGGCCCTTGCTCGGACAAGATGGGACTTAAACAGATGACAACCAAGAAATGAGTGAGATACTAAAATTCCAATACGACTCTGTGTCTAGTGAGCCACTAATGAGTCTAAAGATCGACAGTCCAAATGATTATTTCACGAATGAGCCTCAAAACTCCATTACTGTATGCAAAATTTCTGACATTAACACTGGTGACATTCCACAGATCACTAAAAACAACGGATATAACCTCACTCCATAAAGGTGGAAGCAAAGCATTAGCTAAGAACTATAGACCAATAACTCTAACGTTCCACATCATAAAAATCTTTGAAGTAACGCTAAAAAGCCTGATCGAAAGCCAGTTGGACTCCCAAAAACTGCACAATCCAGGGCAACATGGGTGCAGAGCGGGTTGCTCGTGCCTCAAACACATACTGGATCACTATGATATGGTCTTGGATCCATTTGATGAAAATACAGACTTTGCAAGAGCCTTTGACAAGTGCGATCATGCTGTAATAGCGAACAATTGCGTGCTAAAGGGATACCTGGCAAAGTGGGCAGATGGATCTTCAACTTTCTAACTTAACACAAAGAGTAGTGGTAATTAGAGTTAAATCGGAATCTGCCATTGTGAAAATCTCTGTTCCACACGGTACAGTACTCGCTCCCATCCCGTTCCTCATCCTCATATCAGACATAGAGAGAAATGTAATCCACAGCACCGTGTCATCCTTTGCAGACGATACTAGGATCTGCATGATACTGTTATCTGTTGAGGACGCGGTTAACCTCCAAGAAGATATAAACCAAGTTTTCCTATGGGCAACAGAAAACAATATGATATTTAATGAAGACAAATTCCAACTACTCCGTTATGGAAAACTGAAGGAGATAATTATTAGAACTGAGTATACTACAAACTCTATTTATATAATAGAGCGAAAAAATAATGTGAGGGACCTGGAAGTGGCAATGTCTAAGGATCTCATTTTCAAGGATCACACATTGCCACGATCACAGCTGCGAAGAAAATGATAGGATGGATAATGAGAACGTTCAAAACAAGAGATGCCCAGCCACTGATGATCCTTTTCAAATCACTTGTTCACTCTAGGCTGGAATACTGCTGTACATTAACATCTCCGTTCAAAGCAAGTTAAATTGCAGATCTTGAAAGTGTACAGAGAACCTTTACTACACGTATAAGTTCCATCAAACACCTTAACTACTGGGAACGATTGGAAGCACTTGACTTGTACTCACTGGAACTCAGACGAGAGGTATATATCATAGTCTACACTTGGAAAATCCTAGACTCTGCACACAGAAATCACTCTCTATGAAAGTAAAAGACAG
>NC_091321.1:32122514-32200014 GCF_038502225.1 Cherax quadricarinatus | reverse complement strand
GCACTTTAAAACAGGACTGTTCAATGTTACACAAAGATCCAGGAATTACTTTTTCTTTTTAGAGTTCTGAACTTTACTCATAGATTAGTCAAACGAACTTTGGCAATAGATGATAATTACTCGGTTGATGAGTGCCTCGGGCTATAGTCCTAGCACTGTGTTCACCTGTATATCTTTCTCTCAGAGGTGCGCAGCCTCTGTCCTGACTGTGTATGGTCTTCGTTCACTTTCCCTTATCTCTATAACATTGCCTTTCCTGGGATTGAATTCAAGTTACAACTTATCTAATCAATCTTCCAGAGTGTTTATATTCATTTGCAGCTTCTTATTCTTGCATGGGCGTGCGAGGATGAGTGTTGGTGCTTGTATGTGTGTGTATGTGTTGTATGTGTGTGTGTTACGAGGGTGTATTGTAAAGGTAGTTAGGTCCAGGTGAATTTTAACTCTCTCTCTCAGCAGTCCTGGTCAATTATAATCACTTAAACCTGTGTGGTTTACCCAGGATATTCACACTGCAATCTTATTTCACTCGTAGTGAATATGTCGAGATGAATTATTTTAGTTTTAGAAAGTTTTACGTTCGTTACAAAATCTGGCTCTGGCATAAGTGCTTCCATACATATATGCATATGTGTAAACAAAAGAAAGTCTTTGTATGTATATTTATGAACAAATGCGTTTTTGTATGCATCCTTCCGCGCGTGCGCACGATAAACTTGCTGTGATAAAGCACTCACGGGGGTCGTTGGGATAAATGGCCACTATCCTCATGTGCCTGCCGGGGAGGCAACCAGCAAGGATGGCGTTATAATTGTGGTATTTATAGGAAGTTTATCTTGGCTGCTGCTGATCTTGGCAGGGGCCAAACCTTCCTGTGTATACAGATGACCACACCTTAAAGGTTACTCACAGGTAGACCAGAGGGTTTGAGTCAACACCTTTCCCTCTTCTTATCCCCACCCACCAACCCACCCATTACTAGATACTCTGTCACTCCGCCTCACCTTCAGTCAAACCTCAGGACGCCAAGAGGAACCACCTTTTAATATCTCCCTCCCTCCCTCCTCTCGCTCACACACTCTGTTGTTGAAGTCGAACTCACTACAAACCTCACGAAAGATGTCATCGAGAGTAAGAGCCAGTTCGCTGCAATGGTCACAGAACAAGTCCCAGGGGGATGACTTTTTCTCTGCAAGTTCAAAGAAAATTTCATCTTCTAGTGTGGAAAGTTCAATATACAAAAAAGATGCGAGAACTTCAGTAAGTTTACTCTCAGAATACGACAGTTTACTATCTGATAGGCAATCGCATAACAAATTTGACAGCTATCATAAGAGAAAAAATAGCTTATCCTCTGTGTCCGAGAGTTCTATCAATAAACGGGATAATAAATCATCTAAATTTGGCAACTCCTCTGGAAAACAAGACAGCACTGACTCCAAAATCGACCTTTCTTACAAGAAAAGAGATGGACTCTCTTCCACATTCAGTAGTTCTCGTGAAAACGAAGTAAGAACAACCAGTATCGAAAGTTCGTCTGGCAAAAGGGGCAGCCTATCATCTAAATACGACAGCTCTTACACGGAGAGTAACTCTAAGTTGGATAGCAAGAAGCAGGACAGTGTTTTCTCTCAGCATAAAAGGTCTTACAAGGAATATGACCGCCTCGGAGTCGACAAATCGGCTGCGGACTTGGGAAATTCACACAAAAGGAAGGACCCTAGAGGCTCAGAATGCGGGGACTCTCCACCCACAATAGATGACGGGTAAGAATGAAGAATGCACTCTCGATGGCAATTTGTTTTAATAGCTTTCAACGCGTTTTTGTTATCTTTTTGTGTTTTTATGAATGCTAAGCCGAAATATTTGGGGGAGACGAGACAATGTTTTTTCTGTTCATTAATGTCAACAGTATATTACCAGAACGAGACAAATTAATTATGTAGACACACTTCAAATACCCTGATTTTATTGCCTTAAGCGAAACGTGGACGAATACAATAAATTATCATCCATATCAGGATGCAACATTGTCATCTAAGATCACTTTCTTAAGCAAGTAGTTGTATTAACAAAGATTTACATTGAAATAAAATCAAACACAACTCCTTGTACAATACTGAGATTTAACAAAATGAGAAGAAAACATAATCTGTAGTAATTTACAGGGAACTTAAATAATCATGGACAAAAGGTAAATAATTCATATCTGGTTAAGAATTAATAACACTGATACAATAACACTGTTCAACAAATTTTGAACATCTTTGGACTCGGGAGAAAAATTATATTTCACTAGTGACAGCAACTTCCAGAAAGGTTATATACAGGGCCTTCTCACTGCAGCTATATTTCACTAAATGGTTTCCAGGACACTGAAAATGATTATTAGCATAATAACAATAGATTACTTAAAGGAAATTGCATGGATTTTTATAAACAATTACGCATTGACTCCAGACTAAGGGACTGATTACCTCAAACTCCTCATCTTTCACCGTTTCTTTGCACTGGACTGAAGAAGTCACCGGCTGGCGAAACGTTTCCGGAATAAAGATTCCCAAGTGTTGCACAAATATCGTATTCAAATAATTACGCATTGTAAGTGTGAGTGAAGATCACATCACCTGTACAATTTATCGTATTTCGCGGCTTATTAGACGCATTTTTTCCATAAAATGTCTCCAAAAATCACCCTGCGTTCAATAAACTGAAGATCAGTGACGGGAGCTATAAGTTTGGGGTGTGGGGTGGGCTGCAGCTCTCCCAGTTACGTCCAATGCCGAGCCATTGAAAATAAAACAAGTCCTATAAACCGCGTCTTATAAGCCGCAAAATGCGGTATCTCTTCCCAGAATAAAGATAACAGTCACCAGTCTGAGTCCACCACAGAAGTAACCAGAGTCGTAGACAGCTATGTTCTGTGCTACCTAATAGTCTTTGTTTTGTTAATTTCTGTGTAGTTGCATCAGTATGAACTGATTAAAATTTTATGCAGATCAGCTGAAAATATGAAAAAGCTTAAACCAAAATTTGATATATGACAATAATTTGGGTCAATCAACCGCATTTTTATTATTTTTAAAACGTCCCGGTAGAAAATTTGCGGTAATGCGAACACTAATTGATTTTTTTAATTTGAAACATTGATCATTTTTGCCACTTTCATAAAAAAATATAAAATTATGGGAAAAATCATTAAAATTATAACAAAATCATAAAAAAAAATAAATTATAATGTTTTTTTTATGGGAACTTATAGAATTATTCATCAACTTCTTAAATAAAATGAAGGAAGACTCGTAATTAATTAAATTAAATTTCTTAAGACTTTGTTCAAATATGTAAAAAGAAAAAAAAATTCATAGAATTAGAAATCTTCCGGATGAAGAAAGACTGAAGTCCATTAAATTACATTCACTTGTAAGACAAAGAATGAGGGAAGACATGATCGAGGGGCAGGATCTGAGTGGGACTTGCACATAAGTAAATAGAATTATCAAAGCTTATTTCTTGGGTAGCATTGAAAATTGGGCTGGGCAAATATCCTATTAATGGGATGGATTGTGAAGGAGCTGCCTAGTATGGGCCAACAGACCTACTGCAGTGTTCCTCCTTTCTTATGTTCTTATAGTGAAAGCTATGACCGCGGTGTTAGAGTGACTAGTAGCAGTAAGGAAGTAACTTCCGTTCTTAACACAGCATTCTGGTTGGTCTTCAGAGCTGAAAATACCACTAATATACTAAGCCAGAGTAGAAACTTTGGGCGTGTTTCTTTCCACCTATTGTCTATGTTCCTCATCATTAAAATGGGTGCCTGGGTGTTAGTCGACTGGTGTGGGTCGCATCCTGGGACACTGACCTAATTTGCCCGAAATGCTCAGCATAACAAGGGGCTTTCTATATAGTAGTATGTCATTGAAGTCAGCTAGGACTGTATACCTTGTACATGTACTTGTAGTAAATAAAGATATTATTATTATTATTATTATTATTATTATTATTATTATTATTATTATTATTATTATTATTATTATTAAGGCTACAGTTTTTAAGAGATTGTATCCGACACATTAAATATCAACCTGGACACATTAAATATCAACCTAGACACATTAAATATCAACCTAGACACATTAAATATCAACCTAGACACATTAAATATCAACCTAGAAACATTAAATATCAACCTAGACACATTAAATATCAACCTAGACACATTAAATATCAACCTAGACACATTAAATATCAACCTAGACACATTAAATATCAGCCTAGACACATTAAATATCAGCCTAGACACATTAAATATCAACCTAGACACATTAAATATCAACCTAGACACATTAAATATCAACCTAGACACATTAAATATCAACCTAGACACATTAAATATCAACCTAGACACATTAAATATCAACCTAGACACATTAAATATCAACCTAGACACATTAAATATCAACCTAGACACATTAAATATCAACCTAGACACATTAAATATCAACCTAGACACATTAAATATCAACCTAGAAACATTAAATATCAACCTAGACACATTAAATATCAACCTAGTCACATTAAATATCAACCTAGACACATTAAATATCAACCTAAATACATTAAATATCAACCTAGACACATTAAATATCAACCTAGACACATTAAATATCAACCTAGAAACATTAAATATCAACCTAGACACATTAAATATCAACCTAGAAACATTAAATATCAACCTAGACACATTAAATATCAACCTAGACACATTAAATATCAACCTAGACACATTAAAATACCAAGAAACGTTGTCATAAACAAATCAACAAGAGCAGATGGATTACCATCCAGGTATTTAAATCTAATTACTTTACCAAAAAACAATAATATTTAGCCTGTCAATAAATGAAGGCAAAGTGCCAAGAGACCGGAAACAGAGACTGTAACTTCGGTACTAAGGAAGACAGGTCATGACCTCTCAGTTACTAACCATCAAATTCGAGCTATCTATGAAATTTTTGAAAATTATAATATTATCGTTATGTCATTCATGGTGAGGTGCTAGACACATAGATATCATGGTATAAACCTTGGTAATAAATACCGACAAGTTGGTTTAGAAAGACACGTAAGCAAACACTATGACATATTTATTAGAAAACGTGTCGGTCCTGGGACCTTGATCAAGGACCTTGATCAAGGTGATCAAGGTCTCAGGACCGAAACGTTTTCTAATAAATATGTCATAGTGTTTGCTTACGTGTCTTTCTAAACCAACATAGATATCATACAACGATTCAAGGAAATAGAGGGAAATTTCAATTATTTCGATCAATAGTCTTCACCGGTATCAAAGCGCCTCCTTCACAGGACCTGACAATCACACACACTTCTGCACTCCACATTTTCCCTCCCACAATTCCAAACATTAATACACTGCAGCACTTTCACTACCATACATTCCTACGCCCTAGTTTTCCACACTTTCGCATTCCCATATATTCCTCCACTCACCACCCTACAGTCTCACACACTCATACATGCTCTCAAATTAAAGCACACAATTCCCACACCTTCCTTCACCTCCTCACTCCCAAAAACTCCTACGATTTTCCTCCCATACACACACACTTCCACACACACTTCCACACACTCTTTATCACATACTTCCACATACTCCGTATCACACATTCCATACAACACACTCCCTAACTCTCAGAGGATGTCTTCGAACTCTCAGAGTCTGCGAGTGTTCAGTCTGGTGGTAGTGGTGGTGGTGGTGGTGGTGGTGGTGGTGGTGGTGGTGGTGGTGGTGGTGGTGGTGGTGGTCGTGGTGGCGGCGGTGGTGGTCGTGGTCGTGGTGAAACTGAGAACTAAATGGTGATGATAGATGGTAGACGGTGAAGGTGATGATTAGTTATGTTGGTAGATGGTGTTTGTGTGTGTGTGTGTGTGTGTAGTTAGTGTGGATGGTAGTGGAGAGGGGCTATGGGTAGTGGTGGGTAGTGAAGATGGGAGTGGAGAGGAGCTAAGGGTAATGGTAGGTAGCGACGTTGGCAGTAGAGAGGGGTTAAGGGTAGTGGTGGGTAGCGACGTTGGTAGTAGAGAGGGGCTAATAGTAGTGGTGGGTAGCGACGTTAGTAGTAGAGAGGGGCTAATGGTAGTGGTGGGTAGCGACGTTGGTAGTAGAGAGGGGCTAATGGTAGTGGTGGGTAGCGACGTTGACAGTAGAGAGGGGCTAAGGGTAATGGTAGGTAGCGACGTTGGTAGCAAAGAGGGGCTAAGGGTAATAGTAGGTAGCGACGTTGGTAGTAGAGAGGGGCTAAGGATAGTGGTGGGTAGCGACGTTGGTAGTAGAGAGGGGCTAATGGTAGTGGTGGGTAGCGACGTTAGTAGTAGAGAGGGGCTAAGGGTAGTGGTGGGTAGCGACGTTGGTAGTAGAGAGGGGCTAAGGGTAGTGGTGGGTAGCGACGTTGGTAGTAGCTAAGAGGGGACTAACGTTGGTAGTAGAGAGGGGTGGGTAGCGACGTTGGTAGTAGAGAGGGGCTAAGGGTAGTGGTGGGTAGCGACGTTGGTAGTAGAGAGGGGCTAAGGATAGTGGTGGGTAGCGACTAATGGTATTGGTGGGTAGCGACGTTGGTAGTAGAGAGGGGCTAATGGTAGTGGTGGGTAGCGACGTTGGTAGTAGAGAGGGGCTAATGGTAGTGGTGGGTAGCGACGTTAGTAGTAGAGAGGGGCTAAGGGTAGTGGTGGGTAGCGACGTTGGTAGTAGAGAGGGGCCAAGGGCAGTGGTGGGTAGCGACGGTGGTAGTAGAGAGGGGCTAATGGTAGTGGTGGGTAGCGACGTTAGTAGTAGAGAGGGGCTAAGGGTAGTGGTGGGTAGCGACGTTAGTAGTAGAGAGGGGCTAAGGGTAGTGGTGGGTAGCGACGTTGGTAGTAGAGAGGGGCTAAGGGTAGTGGTGGGTAGCGACGTTGGTAGTAGAGAGGGGCTAAGGGTAGTGGTGGGTAGCGACGTTGGTAGCAGAGAGGGGCCAAGGGCAGTGGTGGGTAGTGAGGATGGTAAAACGTTAGTTTCAGTGTGAAAATATTGACTCATGGGTCAAGAATAATGTAGATACTATCAAGATGTCAAATAAAAAATTATTATTATTATTATTATTATTATTATTATTATTATTATTATTATTATTATTATTATTATTATTATTATTATTATAAAATTGAAAACTTAACCTGAAAGGGACATACAGTGTTGCAAGAAGACACACAAATAACCCGCACATAAAAGAGAGAAGCTTACGACGACGTTTCGGTCCGACTTGGACCATTGACAAAGTCAATGGTCCAAGTCGGACCGAAACGTCGTCGTAAGCTTCTCTCTTTTATGTGCGGGTTATTTGTGTATCGTTCCAGTCACGGTATTGTGCCTTTTTGTTATTTATTTTTGCAAGAAGACATGGGCAACAGTTGGAATGTGTGAAGGGTAGAAGTATGAAGCAGGGGTGTACGAGGTTAATGGAGGCAAGGAAAGGTGCAAAGTTGGTGCAATAGGTTAGCTTCTGTTAATATATATATATATATATATATATATATATATATATATATATATATATATATATATATATATATATATATATATATATATATACATATATATATATATATATATATATATATATATATATTCTGAAAAAATAGAGAAATTCCAAACGCTTTCGTGACTACTCACATTATCAAGGAACTATAGTTCCTTGATAATGTGAGTAGTCACGAAAGCGCTTGGAATTTCTCTATTTTTTCAGAGTGGTTGTTTTGCATATTCCGAAATCACCTGTTTAATGTGATCTTATTGTATATATATATATATATATCTATATATATATATATATATATATATATATATATATATATATATATATATATATATATATATATATATATATATAGAGTGTGAATCAAAGGAAAGACCTTCAGCGAGGAGGTCAGTTAAACTGAGCGAGTTGGAGAATTTATAAGCTGTGTTTTTCTAATTTTAACAGCTTTTGAATATGATAATATAGTTACATATGAACAAGCGGACTGAAGTACCGTAACACTTGCTGTTGTGTGACCAGTGTATGTTATCAGGACACAGAAGTTGTTATACACATATACACAAAATATACGTTATGTACTTATACATAGTATATATGTACCTACGCACAAAATTTGGGGTGTGATTTACATACACAATATAGATTATTATGTATCTCTACACAATATATATACAAAATATAAGAAAATAGCTCTGCGAATATTCGGAAAATGGTGCTTTAGGGAAAAATTAAAAAAAAACTGCAAATTTGTGCTCTGCACTCTCAAGAAACTGTGTATGTTACACCTAATATTTTATATGAGGCGTAACATACACTAAACTGTAACCAAATCATTTGTCTCTGAAATATTTAGATGGTAGTAAAACTTAATTCATTTCTCATCCCATCAGTGTTTTTCAGTTCTTAGTTTGTTGCTCTCTTCATTTCGAAGATAATTTATTTTCCGATATCTTTGCAAAATTGATATAGTATCTCGGGTCATTACAGCTTCTGCGTTTGCTCGCTAAACTACGATAGAATACTATCCAACATTTTCAATACCTTGGTCATGGAGGCTGCATATCTATCAAAATGTTTAAAGACCTTCTGAGGCTCTACTAAGTATTGCAAATATTGTTTCATTTATGGTCTTCAATAAATTCAAAGCTCTTTCAAGCATTTTCCTTATGAAACAGACGCCTCTCTCTCAGTAACAAAACTACCTTGCTAACATAAGGTCCCAGTTAACTATTAACTAACCTTTTCCGTTGTGTAAGTAGTGGTGTTAACCCCTCACCAGCACTGTTGTGTGAATTTATCACTGAAGGGGAGATTTACTTTTTCATATCCATTCACATTTGCTCATTTCTATTCAGATTCATTCTGCAATGACTTGTAGTGTTGTATAAGACTTTTGCAAACCTGTAACTTTCTAATTTTGTTTTCAACACAGTCCCAATTTTGCAACGGATAGTAAAATGTAGCTATCAAAGCAGTGCAATCTGTTGACACGTTTGCCATCACCTGGCAAAAATTTCATTAAATATCATTTTTACTATTCGACTCTGTGACATGAAATCAAACAGCATTGTAACCAGCTTAGCTTACCTGGAGTCTACCTGGAAGGTATTCTGGGGATCAATGCCCCTGTGGCCAGGCCTGATCAACCAGGCTGTTACTGCTGGCCGCACGTAGACCAACGTACGAACAACAGAAAGGCTGAATAATTATTTTTTTTGGTCCAATTTCAATGTCAATGGATTGCATAATAAAAATTGTTGAAGTTCATGTTTTTTTTAAGGACTTTTTTGGGAAAAAAATCAATAAAAACACAGCAGTAAAAAAAATATCGCAAATCCCTTGTGCATGGTAGTGCAAAAATCATGACACTCCTATTAATACTTTTCGAAAAAAAATAAAACAATGTCAATAACTTATTCGTGAGTTTTACAAATATTGTTTTCTATAAAACTCTATGGTCATGACGCGCTACATTTCAGGATGTTGCACACCTCAACATATGTTGTCAGCCCACAGGCAACTGAGCTGTTATCACTCTCTGCACTTGAATGGAGTCCTCAGAGAAGTTGCAAAGTAGTGTATCTAGAATTAAACACTCATAAAAATCGTGATTTTTGGATTAAAAAAAAAAAGAAAAACATGAACTGCCATCATGTCTTTTCGATGATAAAAACAAAAAAATTACATTTTTGGAAAAACATACTTAGAAATATGATAGAAACAAGTTAATTACATGAACATGTTGCCAGAATTATGCATTATTTTTTAGTAAGAAAACATTTTTTCCCATAATTTTTCAATATTCCTTTTTTATCACTCCTAAAAAAGTCGCACCTCCTTTAAGTATCTATCCAGCTCCCACTTGAAGGCAGCCAGGGGTCTATTGGTAATTCCCCTTATGCCTGGTGAGACACTGTTCAACAGCCTTGGGCCCCAGACACTTATGGTGGGTATTTTGCATCACCTGCCAAGTCTTTTACTTTTGTAACTTGTTGTAATACTCTGTATCTGAGCCAGCGTAACTGATTCAAATACACTTTTTCGTACAATAAGTTTTAACTTTGCATCAACAGGTTACATATGCTATGCTTCTCTGTTAGTAGCAATGCCTTCAAATTAATATTAATAGACAAAGCTATTGGTCATATCTGTAGTTCTTGAATTTCTAATTAAGATAGATTTTAATATATTTTTCCACTCAGTGTGAAAACCATTTCATGTCGGGTATGTGTTATTAATTAGCATGTCAATTCATTAGTTACCATTTTTCAAGTAAACGGTATATATTTTCTTTTGGTCAAAAAAATAAGAAACTCTCGTGTCAATGAGTGAACGAATATTTCAAAACATATCCTAAATATAAATTTAAAGAACTACTGGTATGACTGATAGCTTTGTCTATTAATATTTTTCAAAAACTCTCGTATTATAAATTATTTATTTGAAGGTAATGCTACTGCCAGACCAGCAGAGTTAAGACTTATTGTAGGAGTAAGTGTATTTGGTAGATGTAGAGAGACTAAGGTAGTGATGGTGGTAGGGATGTGGTGGTGGGGGTGGTGATTGTGGGGGTGGTGGGGATGGTGATAGTGGAGGTAGTGATTGTGGGGGTGGTGAGGATGGTGATAGTGGAGGTGGTGATTGTGGGGGTGGTGAGGATGGTGAGAGTGGAGGTAGTGATTGTGTGGGTGGTGAGGATGGTGATAGTGGAGGTAGTGATTGTGGGGGTGGTGAGGATGGTGATAGTGGAGGTAGTGATTGTGGGGGTGGTGAGGATGGTGATAGTGGAGGTGGTGATTGTGGTGGTGGTGAGGATGGTGATAGTGGAGGTGGTGATTGTGGTGGTGATGGGGATGGTGATTATGGTGGTGATGGGGATGGGGATTACGATGGTGATCGTGGGGCTGTAGAGGTGGTGGTGGTGGTGGAGGTGGTGGTGGGGATAGTGGTAAAGTGTAAACAGAGCTGGTGTTGGTAACAGCAGTGGTACAGTTCAGGGCCAAGATGCTTGGCACAGTGTGACTCTCGAGTAACTCGAGCTGGCACAAGTTACTGACCCCAACAACACGTGAGAAGTCTTTACCGGGAGTGTCAGTAGGGGCCCTGGGAAGAGTAGTGGGGACGGGAGGGAAGAATTTGGTATCCGATCTCCTACAGTTTCTATAATGCGGTGTTTAGTTACCCTGGGACTCTTGCAGCGTCAGGAATGCTCACTCAGACGCGAACCACTAAACATTATACTATTTCCGGTGTTACTGGATTTTTTCACTCTTGAAAGCTACGTAAACAAGATCAAAATGGATCCTAATGGCGGATTTCTGTCAATATTGAAAAACATTGTTTTCGAACTGTTGAAAATATTGAAGAAAATCTAATTCGTACTGCCGACAGAAATGAAAAATCGAATACTGCCAACCATGTTGACGGAAAGATACGTTGCTAAACATGCTTATATTAGGATACTTGACTCTGTAGACTAAATAAACTCTGTAGCTAAATAAAGCTCTGTAGCTTTAAAAAGCTCTGTAGCTAGATAGAGCTCAGTAGCTTGACAAAGTTCCGTAGATAGATAAGATTCTTAAGTCAGATAAAGCTCTGTGGTTAGATAAAGCTATTTAGACAGATAAACCTCTGTAGCTAGTTAAAGTTTTGTAGCATGATAAAGCTCTAGCTTGATTTAGCTCTCTAGCTTGATTTAGATCTGTAGCTAGAAAGAACTCTGTTAATTGATACAACTCTGTAGTTTGATAAAACTCGATAAAGTTCTGTAGCTTCATAAAGTTCTTTAGTTTGATAAAGTTCTGTAGCTATATAAAGCTCCGTAGCTAAAGCACTGTAGATTGATAAAGCTCTGTAGCCTGGTAAAGCACTGTAGCCTGGTAAAGCACTGTAGCCTGGTAAAGCTCTGTAGCCTGGTAAAGCTCTGTAGCCTGGTAAAGCACTGTAGCCTGGTAAAGCACTGTAGCCTGGTAAAGCACTGTAGCCTGGTAAAGCTCTGTAGCCTGGTAAAGCACTGTAGCCTGGTAAAGCACTGTAGCCTGGTAAAGCTCTGTAGCCTGGTAAAGCACTGTAGCCTGGTAAAGCTCTGTAGCCTGGTAAAGCACTGTAGCCTGGTAAAGCTCTGTAGCCTGGTAAAGCACTGTAGCCTGGTAAAGCACTGTAGCCTGGTAAAGCTCTGTAGCCTGGTAAAGCTCTGTAGTTTGATAAAGCTCTTTAGTTTGATAAAGCTCCGTAGCTAAAGCACTGTAGCTTGATAAAGCTCTGTAGTTTGATAAAGTTCTTTAGTTTGATAAAGCTCTGTAGCTAAATAAACCTCTGTTGACATAAAGTTCTGTAGGTAGATAAAACTCCGCATCTTGTCAAATCTCTGTAGTTAATGACACGAAACATGTAAAGGAGGAAAAATAGCCTCTATGGCTGTGTAAATATTCAGCATGACTTGGATATTTTGGCACAGTAGTGGGAAACTCACGAAACTGTAATAACGCAATTGTAAACAACTCACGAAACTGTAATAAGAGAATTATAAACAACTCACGAAACTGTAATAAGAGAATTATAAACAACTCACGAAACTGTAATAAGAGAATTATAAACAACTCACGAAACTGTAATAAGAGAATTATAAACAACTTACGAAACTGTAATAACACAGTTATAAACAACTCACGAAACTGCAATAGCACAATTATAAAAAGCTCACGAAACAGAGAGGATTTTAATATATGACAACCCAGTTCTGAAATTAATAGGCAGCAGTCTAACCACTAGATTATGCCACTAGATTAAGTCTAAAATACTACTAGATTTCATAGTTAATGATGTCGAGTACAAAACAGTGCAACAACGAAACTTGTAATATTTTAAAATACACATGTACAGCTTGACCTTTAATCTGCTGTCCAGCGTTACTCTCAAAATTTCGTAAAAGGCAAAGACAGACAGTTAGGGGGAGGGGATAATAGGCTAGTATCATCAATAAGAAACATATCACAAAAAATATACAAAGCACACAATATACTCTTCCTTAAGAAATGAGAACCATGAAAGTTCATTCTAGCCTTTAAAATAGTGATCAGATTCATTACACTTAATTAGTAACAAGGTCACTCAGAGATAGTTACAGTAGTAGTAGTTCCATCAGAATAATTAAAACTCTCAACTATCTGAACAGAATCTGAGGTAGCAAGACAGTAGCATTAAAATAAATTATATAAAAATGAATGACAGGGGTAACTCCACCTAAAATAGACCAGTAGACCTAATACAGTTTTTGTCCATTTTAAGCGGATTCCTCGGACAGCTGATCATTCACACTCACACACTTCTCTAACCATGACATTAACCTCAGTAACGCTATATGCAAATGTATTCCACTTCACTGTTCGTTGCCTCTCAAAAAAAAGAATTGCCCTTTATTCTTCAGTATTTTTTCCTCAAGGGAAGCACAGAGGTTACATCTGCCAACTACCATTTATATACCTGCCTTACCAAAATCTCACTAACCTATAAAATGCACTACTTTTGAATATTCTCTCTTTTACCATCCCATGTCTCCAGTTCCTCCCCAAAAAATGTATATTAACACTGGAATGCGCAGAACAGTTTTATTCTGCTAATATTTTGGTGCATTGTTATTGTTCAGCATATTCAAGTTTGAAAATAGCTCTTCTAAACAATCAAATATCCCTCTGCTCAATCCTAAAAATATTTCCTCTCCTTGTTTCAAAATCTCCTGTCAGTTCCTTTGCGGAGGTATATCATAAGAGGTGAGAAAGACTCGACTGCTTCTCAAAATATTTATCACGATGCATATTTATCAACTTTGATGTTAAGGGGAAAGTTCCGTCACCATCATAAGGATTTGTTTTTTGTTGTTGCTTGTAATAATTTTCGTTTTCTTTGTAAGAGAATAATACTAATACGGTCTTATTATTTTTTTAACCATTTGCAAAAATTTATAATGAAAATTGAATTTTCAATATTTCTTTTAGAATTTACATTATATTGGTTTCCAATTATTTTCAAATATTACCTCCAAGACCTAAACAAGTATTCTCTGTGAAAAAAGTCATAATAGGACCGTTTATAAATAGCTATTAGATTATTCACATAGAATTTTTAGCTATTTATTCGCAGCATATTTCATGTTAAACTTTAAAAAGGTTAGGCTTAGTAAGATTAGACTGGTATCTAGCAATTAAAATGTACCATTTACAACACACCTGAAGGCCAATAAATAATTGATAATGCAGGCGAAAAAAAAAGAGACGTAGAGCAATAACTAGGATCAAGCAAGAGTCCACCCTCTTTAGTTTTCTCGCTTGTGTTGCGGTTGCACTTTTGTGCTCTTACAGATATGTTTTAATTGCTTAATTTTGAATATTGGACAACAGTCTTCCTAACGAAACCTGACCCAGACTAACTTAACTATAGACAACGTAAACGGAAGAATTTTCCTAATTTTTTTTGGTGAGAGAACTGATTACTTTTAAACAGTAGGAATACCGATAATTACTTAAGATAATAGGCTGGTTTCCCACCAAGGAAGGATGACCCAAAATAGGAAAAACTTACCATCAATGAATGACTGTCTTGCCAGATGTGTGTAGACGTCACATTACAAATAACATTCCGAACAGCAACGTCCCTACTCATTCACAGTATTAGTCAGGATAAAAGCCATAAATCTCTCCTGGATAGAGCAACGGTCTATCCAGGAGTGATTTATAATGGTAATAAAATTAGTGCATACTTGCCTCCCGGTTTTGCAATCCCTTGAAAGTGAAAAACTGAACGTAGTCTTTCTTAAGCTTAATTACTTCTTTACACACTAAACGTCCTGTCAATCATCTAATTATATCAATGAATAAAACAAAACAAATATCTGATATAACGCTTTTTCTGTGTACCAGGAACTTTTCTTTTTTTCTGTATACAAAATATTCTTGTTGTGATCGATCACTTTTCAACTATGTTCCCTCTCTCATCGACTTTCATCGCTCACACATAGTCCTGTATGTTTGTAATGTTCTCTCTAGTGTATATTCTCTGGATTATACCACTGGACTATGTCCTTTGTATACTTTCACAGAAAAAAAAAACCATACCACGGACGGGGATAGAACCTGCGATCAGAGAGTCTCAAAACTCCAGACCGTCGCGTTAGCCACTGGACCAGCTAGCCACAATAAGATTCGTCCAACTAGGTATATTTCTACAATATAGGAAGGTTAGCATAGGCACCATTGTGACCACAAATGCAAGTTTTTACGGACGAATCTCCAGCTAGTGTGGCCGTGACGAACTCTAGCTCAAGTCCCCTCAAAGCCGTTAACATGACTCACGAAATCGTAATGACACGTGAGTCACGTTAACGGCTTTGAGGGGACTTGAACTAGAGTTCGTCACGGCCACGCTAGCTGGAGATTCGTCTGTAAAAACTTGCATTTGTGGTCACAGTGGTGCCTGTGCTAACCTTCCTATGGTGTAGAAATATACCTAGTTGGACGAATCTTATTGTGGCTAGCTGGTCTAGTGGCTAACGCGACGGTCTGGAGTTTTGAGACTCTCTGATCGCGGGTTCTATCCCCGCCCGTGGTATGGTTTGTTTGCAATCGTGTCATTACGATTTCGTGAGTCATGTACTTTCACAGTATGGTGTATATCCAGGCCATACTTTCACTGTATGGTGTATGTTCTGGCCGTATTTTCACTGTATGGTGTATGTTCAGGTCACACTTTCCACAAAGTTTCCCTTAATCGTGTGTGTTTTGTATTTATTTTCACTATATAGTGCATGTTTAGTATGGAGTATGACTAGTACATACTTTCACTGTATGTTATGCTTTTACCCTACAGTATAGTGTATATCCTGCAAAAACTTTTACTGTATGATTGGACATACTTTCACTGATGTGCTTTCTGTATATAAGTGAATTGAATATTATTTCTTCTCTACATTCACGTATATTCACTCATGTATGTCTCTACATAATTTCACTCATGTTTGTCTTCACATGCATTCACTCATGCATGCGTCCTCTTACTTTCACTTATGCGTGTCTTCACCTACTTTCACTATTGAATGTCTTATCCATGTCTTCACATGCATTAATGTATGTCTATACGTACTTTCACTCATGTATGTCTATACATACTTGCACTCATGTATGTTTTCACTTAATTTAGTATATGTTTACTTTAGGAATTATGAGAGTCTTAACTCTCAAAAGGTCAAATTTCACTTAAATTGAGAAAATCAGTCTGCTCACGTTCTGTCAAGAAGTTACAATATATTTTAAAAATTTACTAACAATCTGTTTTAAAGACCTCACTGAAAAGAAGTCTAGACATTAATAAATAACTTAAAGACGTTGCTAGCAATATTTTTCAAGACATTAATAACAATATTTTTCAAGACATTAACAATATTTTTCATATTAATAACAATATTTTTCAAGACATTAACAATATTTTTCATGACATTAATAACAATATTTTTCAAGACATTAACAATATTTTTCATGACATTAATAACAATATTTTTCAAGACATTAACAATATTTTTCAAGACATTAATAACAATATTTTTCAAGACGTTACTAAATATATTTTTCAAGACTATTAACAATTTTGTTTTAAAAATATTATTATTAATAATTTTTGTCAAAATGTTTTTAACAATATTTCTGTTTAAAGAAGTTATTTACCATTTTTTTAAGAACTGGCAATTTTTTGAAGACGTTACTTATATTTTGATCAAGAAGTTATTAACAAAATCTGAAGACGTTTCTGTCTTTTGATGACGCTACTAACAACTATTTTCACGACGTTACTAAGAAGCATTTAGAAGTCGTAACTATTGAACCTTGTCAAAACCTTATTAACAATCTTCTTTAAGACGTTATTTACAATCTTTTTCATAATGTTACTCATAATTTTTTTTCTCTTTTCTATAACGTAACTCAACTTTTTTTCATCTTTTCTATAACGTTAGTTACATTTTTTCAAGACTTTATTACCAGTTTCATTACTATAATAAATTATCTCTGAAGAATGCACGTTTCCCATACTATTTTATTTACCACAGTTTCCACCAAATTTCACGTTATTATTGCACTGTTTTTTTTCAGTTTCAACTATATGTTGCAAAATTTAATTTCTTTATAAGCCTTACCATGTTGAGTCACTGATTCTCTACTAAAGTCAAGTTACTCTGTATTGTAATGCGTTATAACCTTATCACCATCACTCTATTACTGTCCAGATTCCGTCCCATTAATATCTAGTGCCACACTGAGGTCATACTTTTAACTTCCTTAATATTCACTTACATCCTATTAATACTAAATTTCTCTCCAAATCCATCTTGTTCCACTAAGTGGCATTCAATTTCACCTCATTAGCCTTTAAATTCAACCTAATTAATCCTGCCTAATCCAACTGGCACCTAATTTCAAATCAGATGCCATCTTCACCCCATTGAAACACACTTTCTTTACATTATTGATTTTTTTACGTAATTAATCCGTCCTTCAAAGAAAATATAATTTATTCACAACCTTTCATTTTCCCTGCACTGACAGACAAATCGATGGACTCGCGCCAACCTTCGCCCAGAAACCAGTCATCAAACAGGAGGAAGGAGGCAAACATATCAAGTTCGAATGTCGCATCCTGGCTGATCCCAAACCCGCCATCACTTGGTTCCGTGACGGACTCAAGGTGCAAGAGTCCGCACGGTGCAAGGTGAGTCTTGTAGTGTGTGCGTACTCACCTATTTGTACTCACTTATATGTGGTTGCAGGGGTTGATACATAGCCCCTGGCCCCGCCGTTTTACTGATCGCTACTGTGTGTGTGTGTTTGTTTAAGAGAAGAGAAAGAGAGGAAGGAGGAGAGGGGGGAAGGATGGAGGTGTGGAGAGTGGATACAAGAGAAGCAGACATAGTAAGAGATGGGAGGATGAAAGAGAAAGAGAAGGAGAATGGACCAGTTAAGAGGATAGGGATGTGGGACAACTGAGGAGGATGGAAGAGTTGTGAGGATAGAAAAGTTGTGAGGATGGCGGACGTGGAAGTGACTCCAGTAATGTAGAGGAGGTCAATGTGCTGTACTGATACTGGTGGTGCTCCTGAATGTGGTGGTGCTGCTGAGTGTGGTGGTGCTGCTGAGTGTGGTGGTGCTGCTGAGTGTGGTGGTGCTGCTGAATGTAGTGGTGCTGCTGAGTGTGGTGGTGCTGCTGAATGTGGTGGTGGTGCTGCTGTTAAGTGTATCGATGCATCTGAGTGTTCTGGTGTTGCTGAGTCTACTGGTGTTGCTGACTGTACTGGTGCTGCTGACTGTACTGGTGCTGCTGACTGTACTGGTGCTGCTGAGTGTTGATGATAATGATGAGTACGTGTGTGTGTGTGTCGTTGCAGGTGATGATCGAGAAGGACGAAAAATCCTACTTCGTGACCATGGCTCTCACTAACGTCACGGTGGAGGACGCAGGGAAGTACAAGGTCACCGCCAAGAACGAACTTGGAGAGAGCAATGCCACAATTAGCCTAAACTTCGACAGTGAGTATCGTCCCCAGAGATTGCCTCCTCCCACTTTTCCCCTTCTCTAGCAAGATATCCCTTCCTAAGTCCTTCCCTTCCTGTCCCTTCGACCTCTTGCCAGTACCCATGCCCCAACCAGCGACTTCCCAACTTTACCCAAATTCTCCAAGGACCCAACCAGGAGTGGGACTTTCATTTTTCCCTCTGTCGCACCTGATGTTTTGTCTGGCAATACATTCTACTCCTTCGGTCAGATCACTGGACATTTCTCGTTAATCAAAAATATTCTTATTTAGGCTCAATTTTTGTCAAACTTCTTCATCTATAAAGTAATTTCGCTTCTTTGTGCGAAGGAGACACCGAGTGCGCCTGCCAGGCAGCTCTGCCAGTTCTGTTACGTTACATACAGGACTATTACGACAGGCTTGTCAAAGAATTCTTTAAAAATTATGTATCACTGGCGTTCCTATGGAAGAATGGTCTTTATTTGACCTTCCAGGTGCTGCTACTTTCTTTTAGTTAATGTTTTAATTCATATTATTTCAGAGATCTGGACACGAACAGTGACCTCCTTCAAGGATAGTACTGACCTACGAATAGCGGTAGTGACCTAATCTGGCTCTTGTCTGACTGGAAATAAATAGTGATGACTCCAGGAGAGAAACAATGAATACTGATGAGAAGACCTTAAGAATGAGATGAACCATAATATTACTAATTAGAAATGACCTAAAAATTTGGCTAATGACGCAGTCAGGAAATGTGACGTAAATGGAAGAATACTGACCTTGATGAACAAACACCTGACAGAAGAACAAATAGTGACCCAAACAAACACTGACCTATAAAAAAATAATAATGAACCCTAAGAGAACGAACAGTGACCAACACTGATAACGCCGACGTCCATACAAGGGCCAATATATTTATCTAAAGGAATCCTTGCTGAGCTAAATTAACAAATTTTACCCCTGAGAATTCCTTTGAACCCACGTTAGTCTATGCTTGCTTAATAGTCGAATTCAGTTAGAAATAACCATGAGAATAGATACAAGGACGAAACTCAGAGAAGGCGACTCGAGGGGAGATTTATTCCTTAAAATAATGCAATCCTGCAGATAAATGATTGCTTAAATTTTCATTATCCCTTAAAAATACATCGATATTAAAAAAAAAAAAACTTGGGATTCACAAAATGGATTTAATATTTAAAATCCATGAAAAAACGTTTGTTTAGGAATGTAAAAATATTAAAACTTATGCTTTTAACAGAGAGATTTTACAGTGATGGTTCAGATCACCTTCATAACGCTTAGTGATTCCTGGCTGCTCACTCCTAATCACCTACGTTGATTGAGAAAAATTTGTGACTCACACAAGACACAAGAAGTGTTCCCATCTCACTCTTCTGAACAGACCTGGATTTTTTATCATTTATTTAATAAATGTGATTACGATTCCTCATATAGATATATCAGCTGGGAAAATACCAACAAGCACAATTTATTAACTCGCAAAATGTATTCAGATATATTATATATATATTATATATATATATGCTTGTAACGTTTTCACTGGAAAAATAGTAAATCCCGGATTACTGAACTCTCTAAAGATCGTCTTGCTTTAGCAGTTTTATAGCGGAACAATTAAAGACAATTATGTCATTCATTGAGTTTCCATTTTAATTTACAATTATAAGTGGGTCTGGATTTGTCAGAAGGTATTCAGAATTTCTTGCGGAGGTGCTGGAAAATACACTACGGGAAGCCAAGCTCTTTGTAAAATATTTTTGCAATGTATTACTGATGTCTTGAACGGGTAATTAACTTTTTTAGGATAATGTTTTGGATGTATGGCCATAAACACGCTACCTTGGCCAGATTTGGTTACTAAGCCAGCACCCTGGTCAGACATAAACCAAAGAGCCACTTCCCTGGCCAGATCTAGTACTTGACGACGCTACCCTCGCTATATTTTGGTCGTGAAGCCGCTACTCTGGCCAAATCTTGGTCATAGAGCCGTTACTCTTGTCATATCTGGGTCATAAAGCCGTTACTCTGGCTAGCTCTGAGTCGTAAAGCCGTTACTCTGGCCGGATCTTGGAAATGAGGACGCTATCCTCATCAGACCTGGGCCATGAAGCCACTACTCTGACCAGATCTTGGTAGGGAAGACGCTATCTTCACTAGATAATGAATCCAGTACACTGGAGCCAGAGGTTATTACAAGTGCTCTACCGGTTCTATCGGCTATAAACACATTGAGTGTTCACGTGGTATATCAACAACTTATCGTGGCACAAGCGTTCTCCTCTCTTTTCGAATATGAAGCGATCCAGATATTCCAAGATATATATCATCGTACGAGTGGTAGACATGTTATCACAGGAGAGTTAGACATGTGATCGCAGGAGAAGTACACATGTCATCACAGGGAAGGTGTACCAGTCATCACAAGAGGGGTAGACATGTCATCGCAGGAAAATTACACATGTTATCACAAGAAGTGTAGACATATCATCGCAAGTGAGGTAAACATGTCATCACAGGTGAGGTATACATGTTATCGCCTGAGCAAGTACACACATGGAGTGGTGCTCAACCAGAGCGTCCTGACTCCCTTCACTTGAGTCTTGGGGATACTTTTGTCTTCTTGAGTCAATACTAATAACATACATGGATATAATTATGAGTAGGATCGTTTTAATGACCTCAAGATAACCTAAGAACTGTAGTTTCTCGTTGTTGTTCCTTATTTAATTGTTTCTATCTGTTTGATCATCCAAGAGATGAAGACCTTAACAAACGAAACTAAGCTTATAAAATAATTTAATTGGAATTGAAATTTTAAACATAAGAAGTTAGTACCTAGACAAATAGGACATTTAATCCCTAATGATCCTTAATACCCTCCCTCTCCCTCTCCTTGTTTTGATGTCTTTATTTTTCCCTAACAACTTAATATATAAATTTAGAAATACAAGACCCTGATATTGACGGTCAGTCTTATTATACCCTCAGAGTCTCAAGACTAGTGTGAGCAAGTGAACAGAAAGTTTCGTCCTTGTTTAAAGTGGTACGTTTTCAAGTGATGCTCACTGCTGTAAACATGAAATGAGGATCTATGAAAGACACAGAGTTAAGAAAACCAGTTGAAATATGTCTTTTTTCTCGTTCAATGAAAATAAGAAAAATTATTCTATAAATGTCAACACTTACAGTCTAATTAATTACATGTTCATTTTTTCCAGTATAATATATCTTGTCCATAATTACTATGGCATTTGCTTTGTCTGTTTCGTAAGGTGAAGTCCAGGATCTTTCCTTAATTCATGGTATAACTTAACAAATCTCTGACAACTGTATTGCAGAGGTCTGAGCAAAGTTCGGACCTCTGCAACACAATTTACAAAGGCATAGTATATGGAGCTTTGTTCAGACCTCTGCAGCACAATGGTCCTCAAAGATTTGTTAAGTTATACCATGAATTAAGGAAAGATCCTGGACTTCACCTTACGAAACAGACAAAGCAAATGCCATAGTAATTATGGACAAGATATATTATACTGGAAAAATAAACATGTAATTAGAAGACTGGGAACTTACGTACCCCTTAACTCTGGGATCTGTGTTCAACTGGACCTTCGGAGCTGAGCCCTGATGTCTCGCTGCACGGGTTCGAAATCTTTGTCGCACAGTAACTGTGGAGCCGAGCCTTGTTATCCGGGGTCGAATCCTGTCAGATGATAACACCTATGGTCACAAATATTCAATTTATGAGCATTTCTAATATATTCTAAAATACCACTTAGGTTAATGGAACTCCAAATTATCACGTTCTCTCTCCAGGTTTGGTATCAAAATAGCTAATGGATTACATGGATATTATTTTGATTAAATCTGATACACTTTAAAACTTAAACAATTTGACTTAAAACTTAAACACTTTGACTTAAACAATTTAAAAGTAGCATTACTATAAAATGTACTTATATGGTAAATTTATGGTCTAATCATAATTTACACTTAAAAAATTATAGGGGAAATATATTATCATTAATTTAGTTTAAAATGTGGAGAATGACCTGTGTAGAGGATTACTTAGCGTACAGAATTACCTGTATTGAGGATTACCTGTATTGAGGATTACCTGTATTGAGGATTACCTGTATTGAGGATTACCTGTATTGAGGATTACCTGTATTGAGGATTAATTACCTGTGTTTAAAATTACTGTGTTTTATGTTTGTGATTTCGTCTTGTCCTCGTCGAGTGAGTGTTATTATGGGTGTTCTGGTAGACTGAATGTGTTAAGGTCGAGTTTATATATGGAGTGTCCACTTTAGGGAACAAATGAAGCATGTATTCATGAGCTTCAGTTATGTTTCCGTAAGCGTGTTTGAATACCCTAGATTAGGCTTGAATATGAAATAGATCGCTTCGAAGAGGTTTGGCCGGGGGGTGTAGTAGTGACTTGTGTGTGTGTGTGTGTGTGTGTGTGTGTGTGTGTGTGTGTGTGTGTGTGTGTGTGTGTAACAGTTGTGACCCCTGTCCTCCTCCCAGTGTCACATACCTTATCATAAACTGCCTAATTGCTCAAGTCAATAACCCTAACCACCACTAATTAAATGTTGATCGTCTGACTGGTCAAGACTTCTAGTTTCCTCGCCTCCCTCCCTAACATACTTGCTTAAATATATTAGCTAAAAGAATGCACACAATACCGCCTTAAATGGATGTACTAAAATATAACAATAAATGGTATACCATTCCCATCGTGGCACCCGCATCAGCAAACATATTAATACTGACAACTGACAGACAAGTATACTGGAAATATGCTGACCACCAGACTTATACTTGTTTATACTTCTAGTACAATTGTTATTTTTTTTTTCTTTTTGGTATTTTTTGTTTACGCTTTTTTCTTTATTTTGTCACTTATGTTTCTTTAAATTTAATTTGATATTAATGAATTTTTTATGTTGCTACATTTAAATATCTCTTTTTCACTTATTTTTATGAAGCGTTAAATAAATTCAAAATTCGATAGATCACTGCTGCCTGTTTCCTGCGTCACTTGTTTATATAAGAATGTAAACAAGGAAAAAATTCTGAATAATTTATATATAACCAGTGAAGTTGATACCTGAATATTCACCATATACCCATTTTCATTCATTGTACCTAATAAAAACAGTTTAATTCTTTTTGCAACCAAATCATATCAGTTTTAATTAAAGTGTCAAGAAGTAAAATGTATTCTAAATTCGTAGGCCTGATCTTCCCATAAAATAATATTCGTTAATTCTATATTTCCAATAAACTCTCTTTAAACTAAAAATATGATTGAGTGCACCGCCACCAGAGGCATAATATCAGGCCTTATATACTCGTGTATATATAGTCTGGAATGCGCACTAGGCGTCCCATGAATGGCACTTGGCCAAGGAGTTATATAATTGGTCCTAAAACTCTCAGTTTTTTAGTTACTTATATCCATTGGAATATGTACGATTTAAAGACAAATTTGATATTTTAAAACCGAGATAATGCCCATCTAGCATTCGGTTACAATTGTTTCATTTAAATTGCCACCAAAATATGTTAAAATGGGAGTCTTCTGCATTGAAAGAGGAATTAGCATATGAAATATTTTGCCAAATGCGTGTTTAGTCTGTGCACCTGTGGGCAGGACTCACATCTGTGAACTGTTGCCTTATCCTTATCTGCTTTCACAAATCCACTAGATGTAACATTATTATTATTATTACTATTATTATTATTATTAATATTATTGGTATTATTTATTTTTTTCTTTGACGTATATACTAAATCCAGCCCGGGTCATACTCGTCTGGTTAATACATAACATCTGTTGCAGCTCAGGTTTAACATCTTCATTATTCGCCTCATTATCACTTTCCTTGTCCTTATTCTCTTTTTTTTTCCTTTATTTTTTATACTGCTTTTATTATCCTAATTTTACTCTTGTTCCTTTTTTACTCTCTATTTTTCTATTTCATTTTCTCTTCACTACTTTATTCTTTTTCTTCGCTTTCCTGTCAATAAACTATAGGCCTTTCAACCATCTTCCCCACCCACCGTATCTTCATTCGCCTAAAACTCCCCCAGTATTTTTGTGCCCTCCCTGTACATAGCTTTCTTGTAGCTTTCGTGCAATCCTACAAGTCTCCTCCCTGTTCTCTTCTTATAAGAATTATCTCCGTTCTTTTTCTCATTTTTTTTCTTACTCTTCCTACCCTTTTCGTGTTTTACCTCCCTGTCTATCCTGGGCATCATCTTTCGGTCCCCATCATCTCATGCAGCACCATCACGCCGTGTAATTCCTTCGTGCTCCGTCTAACACTGGGTCTCCTCCCTCCCTGTGTGTGCGACGTCAGGTTCCTTTATGATGCTCACAGCCGACGAGGCGCCCCTGCCGTCCAAGGAAGGAGTGCGACCCACCTTCACTGAGCGACCCTGCATCAAGCAGAGTGAGGACGGCTCAAGCGTCATCTTCAGCTGCCGCTGTGTGGGCAGCCCGCAGCCCACAATCGTATGGTAAGTTACAATGACTAGATCTAACATTTAAATGTTGTAACGTCAGTACAGTGTTCCAGAGTAGAGTTAAAACTCTACTGGTACAACTTTTTAAATGGAATTATTCCAAAGTGAGTCTCGGAAATCGTGGATCTATAATATCTTGCTAGTCTTATACTTTATTTTCTTACAAAATATGATTATATGAATAACATTATTACCTAAAAAAATATATTGATTAATAAAGCATCGTATTTTATGGACACATCACTGCAGACTTTAATTAAAATGTGTTTCTACAATAAGTGTTTAAAATGTTCATAATAAGTAAGGCATATACACATTTCAAAACATTTATTGAGTAAATGTTTCTCAACAAATTATATCTTCAGTCCTAATACAGAGATATCTAGGAAACGGGTACATATAGGCGGGAGTCTAATGTCAAACTTCACAGTTTGCTACTACAGGTAGTAGTAGTAGTTAGAGTATAACTAAGGTGAGATGGGTCGGGTATGAGAAGAACCGGTCAGCAGTGGAGTAACATTAAAGTGCTTCTGGTGCAGACGTGACTCAGCTGGCTAAGACTCCGAAATGCTATGGAAACTGGATTTCTGTGGGATGGCGGCCTCTAAAAACTATCTACGACGTAGGTCATCTCCGAATTTCATGAGATGGCCGTACTTGCTTCTGCGATGTGCACAAGCATTTTTCTGGTCATCATGGTTACAGGCATGTTTTTACTCACATATTCTTATTTCAAGAGATCTTGCTCTCTCGCTCACATATTCTTAATTACGTCGCCCACAGGGTATGACAGACACCTGCACTGGTGGGTGTGTTGTCAATTTATCTGTTCCTAACTAAATCTCTGACAGTGGACGAGGAGTTGGGTAGCTATTTTAAACTGTCAGGGATACATTTGAAGTTGCGTTGTTAACAGGCAGAACGATAGATTTGGTTGGTGGTTCCTATGTAGTGCCGACTTTGTTCCTGTTGAAAATGAGTCCTGAACGTTCTCTGCAGTCAGCGTTGAAGTGAAGAGGGGAGTGCAGTAGTTTGAAAACTTGTGTAATGAAATCACATTCCTCTTCGAGGAATTGTGGGTTGCATATCCCATATGCCCTTAGAAAGAATCCTAACACGACATCTCTTTTAGTTCTAGTACCGTGATGGGAGTAATAATGAAACAAGTACAGTAGTTCTTTGAACTAGATTCTCTTTATACTATGCATAAGAGTCTATCATTGCCTGTGTAGAGTAGCACGTCTAGGAATGGCAACTGGTTGTCTTTCTCTTCTTCATGTGTGAATCTTATGGTCGGCTCCAAGTTGTTGATGGTGCTGAGATACCTCTGCACGTCCAGCCTCCTGGGCGTAATAACAACAATGTCATCAGGTAGGGCAGCCAGGTGACTGAGTTGGGGATAGCTGGGATGATCACGTTTTCCTACTCACTCAACATGGGGATGACCAAGCAACTCCACATATTCAACATCTGGATGACTAAGCATCACCATACATACAGCATGGGTTCAAACCCCAACCGTTTCGTGGTTTGTTTGCAATCGTGTTATTACGATTTCGTTAGTCAACACGTGGATGACCAGTCACCACCACACGTTCATCACGTGGATAACCAAGCACCACTATACAGTAAACAAGTGGAAGAATATGCCCCACTGCACATTAAATGAGAATGTGATACTGTAAACTCTTGGAGAGAGACTGAATGTAAATAAAACATTTACTTAACAATCTATTTTTATATTTAGCATAAGGCGACGTGTGATAGCCCAGATCTTAGTAAACATCGTCTTGGCACAACACCAGCTGACAGTTGTTGTCACACGATGACACAGTGACGCTCATAGCTGTGAATGACACTGTGACTCACGCTCACGACTATGAATGATACAGTGACGCTCGCAGCTGTGAATGACACAGTGACACTCATATACCTTACTCCAGACATGGAAGAACCTTGATGTACCTTACTCCAGATATAGAATGATCTTGATGTACCTTACTCCAGATATAGAATGACCTTGATATACCTTACTCCAGACCTGGGATGACCTTGACATACTTTTCTCGAAACATGGAATAACCTTGGTATACCTTACTCCAGACATGGAATGACCTTAACATACGGAACTTTAGACATGGAGTGACCATGATATACCTTACACCAGACATGGAATGATTCTGAAATACTTTATTCTGGACATGGAATGACATTGATATACCTTATTCTAAACTTGGAATGACGTTGATACACCTTACTTCAGACAAGGAATAACCTTTACATATCCAGGACATTGAATGACCTTGACATATGGAATGATCATCGTATACCTTCCTACAACCACGGTATATCTTGCCAAGACATGGAGTGGAAATAGCATACCTTCATCAGATGTGGACAAACATTAACATATCTTTCAATAGATATGGAATAGCCATATTACACCCAGCTACAGACATGGAATAACCAATGAATATCATACCCCAGACATGCAGTGACCGTGGATTACCTTCCTGCAGACAAGAAATGATTCTGATATACCTCTCAATGAACATGGAATGACCACGGTATACCCTGTTCCATACAGGGAATGACCTAGATAAGAATAATATTGATATTACTTTTTTCAGATTTAGAACGATTATGGTATATCTTCTTACTGACATGAAATGACCATTGCTCCAGACATGGAATGACCATCGTCTACCATACCTTAGACATAGAATGACCATGGTCTACCATACCTTAGACATAGAATGACCATGGTCTACCATACCTTAGACATAGAATGACCATGGTCTACCATACCTTAGACATAGAATGACCATGGTCTACCATACCTTAGACATAGAATGACCATGGAATATCTTGTGTCAGAAATGGAATGATCATAGTATATTTTGCCTCAGACATGGAGTGACCTTGACATTCTCTGTCTCAGACATGAAAATAATATTAATAACTTACCTCAATTTAAGAAAAACAGATTTTAAATTGAAAATAATATTCCTCAGTAAAGTCAAAATTATTTTGATGCATTCACCAAACATTTCAAATGATTACGGCCCCTGGCTCGTCTATAATTTTTTGGCCTCCAAAACACATACGTCACTTTTCACCAGAAACCCACGGTACTGCGACTTCTGATTTTTTTAATACGGCACCTTATTATTAATTAATACTTCTAACCAAAGTAAGATTCTGTCACAGATATACCTCGCAGTGACTATTTTTTTTCACTGACACAAATATCCCTTTTTTATTGATTAACAACACGACCGACTGCTAAAGCTCCTGTTTTTGTTTTTTCAGTTTTGAGGAATTAACTAAAGGTATAATTTCCTTGGGTTACAGGGAATTTAAGGGAAAGAAGCTGCGTGAAGGAGCACGACACAAGATGAAGATAGAGCCTGACGGCAAGGTGTATTTCTTCGTGTTGCTGGAGATTAGCAAGGTGTCCAACGCTGACGAAGGAGAGTACAAGGCCATCGCCACAAACAAACTGGGTGAAGGTGTCGCCACCATTAACCTGCATTTCGAAGGCAAAACAGCTTCAGACAAGCCAAAGTGAGTAACCTATAATTTCTACTGTTATCTATGCTAACAGAATACAATTCAATAATAAAATGTCAGGAGTTTATCATGTGGTTTAGACAATATTGTGTGGAATGATCAGATCCTGTACCAGTGTTGTCTTGGAACCTTGTTGTGGGCATAATTACAGTACCACAGGTACCTTAGTATGTTGTTATGAGCATAATTATTATACCACAGGTACCTTAGTATGTTGTTATGAGCATAATTATTATACCACAGGTACCTTAGTATGTTGTTATGAGCATAATTATTATACCACAGGTACCTTAGTATGTTGTTATGAACACAGTTATTATACCACAGGTACCTTAGTATGTTATTATGAACACAGTTATTATACCACAGGTACCTTAGTATGTTGTTATGAACATAGTTACTATACCACATCTATCTTAGTATGCTGCTATGAACATAGTTACTATACCACATGTACCTTAGTATGCTGCTATGAACATAGTTACTATACCACATGTACCTTAGTATGCTGCTATGAACATAGTTACTATACCACATGTACCTTAGTATGCTGCTATGAACATAGTTACTATACCACATGTACCTTAGTATGCTGCTATGAACATAGTTACTATACCACATGTACCTTAGTATGCTGCTATGAACATAGTTACTATACCACATGTACCTTAGTATGCTGCTATGAACATAGTTACTATACCACATGTACCTTAGTATGCTGCTATGAACATAGTTACTATACCACATGTACCTTAGTATGCTGCTATGAACATAGTTACTATACCACATGTACCTTAGTATGCTGCTATGAACATAGTTATTATACCACATGTACCTTAGTATGCTGCTATGAACATAGTTACTATACCACATGTACCTTAGTATGCTGCTATGAACATAGTTACTATACCACATGTACCTTAGTATGCTGCTATGTACATAGTTACTATACCACATGTACCTTAGTATGTTGTTATGAACATAGTTACTATACCACATGTACCTTAGTATGCTGCTATGTACATAGTTACTATACCACAGCTACCTTAGTAGGTTATGAGCATAATTACTATACCACAGGTACCTTAGTATGTTATGAGCATAATTACTATACCACAGGTACCTTAGTATGTTGTTATGTACATAGTTACTATACCACAGGTACCTTAGTATGTTGTTATGAACATAGTTACTATACCACAGGTACCTTAGTATGTTATGAACATAATTACTATACCACAAATACCTTAGTATGTTGTTATGATCATAATTATTATACCACAGGTACCTTAGTATGCTCTTAAGTCCCAAACATCATATTGACTTGACCATATTTGTACAATATTGAAAATCATTGATAAAATCCGCATCTTCATTTAATGTAGAATGCAAAATATTTTTGCATTTTATATTCAGTACTGAGCGGATATTCAGTAGCAGTCAAGAGAAATAATTTTCCCTACCCCTATTGAAGCGTCATTTCCACATTATTTGACCATTCTATATAAAAATATTCTGTATATCAGTCCTGTGCATTTATTTATGGCGAGCATAAACTAATTTTGCTTATTTAGAATTCCCGACGGCAAAGCTCCGAGGTTCCCTAAGAAGCCGGAAATCCGTCAAGAGGGCGACAAGCTGGTGATGGAGTGCGTGCTGGAAGCTAACCCGGAACCAGAGGTCACCTGGTTCAAGGGAAATGAGGTGAGAGTTCATCAGTGACACCTGGTTCATGAGTGTCACCTGGTTCATGAGTGTCACCTGGTTCATGAGTGTCACCTGGTTCATGAGTGTCACCTGGTTCATGAGTGTCACCTGGTTCATGAGTGTCACCTGGTTCATGAGTGTCACCTGGTTCATGAGTGTCACCTGGTTCATGAGTGTCACCTGGTTCATGAGTGTCACATGGTTCATGAGTGTCACCTGGTTCATGAGTGTCACCTGGTTCATGAGTGTCACCTGGTTCATGAGTGTCACCTGGTTCATGAGTGTCACCTAGTTCATGAGTGTCACCTGGTTCATGAGTGTCACCTGGTTCATGAGTGTCACCTGACTCATGAGTGTCACCTGGTTCATAGAGTGTCATCTGGTTCATGAGTGCCACCTGGTTCATGAGTGTCACCTGGTTCATGAGTGTCACCTGTTTCATGAGTGTCACCTGGTTCATGAGTGTCACCTGGTTCATGAGTGTCACGTGGTTCATGAGTGTCACCTGGTTCATGAGTGTCACCTGGTTCATGAGTGTCACCTGACTCATGAGTGTCACCTGGTTCATAGAGTGTCATCTGGTTCATGAGTGCCACCTGGTTCATGAGTGTCACCTGGTTCATGAGTGTCACCTGTTTCATGAGTGTTACCTGGTTCATGAGTGTCACCTGGTTCATGAGTGTCACCTGGTTCATGAGTGTCACCTGGTTCATGAGTGTCACCTGGTTCATGAGTGTCACCTGGTTCATGAGTGTCACCTGGTTCATGAGTGTCACCTGGTTCATGAGTGTCACCTGGTTCATGAGTGTCACCTGGTTCATGAGTGTCACCTGGTTCATGAGTGTCACCTGGTTCATGAGTGTCACCTGGTTCATGAGTGTCACCTGGTTCATGAGTGTCACCTGGTTCATGAGTGTCACCTGGTTCATGAGTGTCACCTGGTTCATGAGTGTCACCTGGTTCATGAGTGTCACCTGGTTCATGAGTGTCACCTGGTTCATGAGTGTCACCTGGCTCATGAGTGTCACCTGGTTCATGAGTGTCACCTGGTTCATGAGTGTCAACTGGTTCATGAGTGTCACCTGGTTCATGAGTGTCACCTGGTTCATGAGTGTCACCTGGTTCATGAGTGTCAACTGGTTCATGAGTGTCACCTGGTTCATGAGTGTCACCTGGTTCATGAGTGTCACCTGGTTCATGAGTGTCACCTGGTTCATGAGTGTCACCTGGTTCATGAGTGTCACCTGGTTCATGAGTGTCACCTGGTTCATGAGTGTCACCTGGTTCATGAGTGTCACCTGGTTCATGAGTGTCACCTGGTTCATGAGTGTCACCTGGTTCATGAGTGTCACCTGGCTCATGAGTGTCACCTGGCTCATGAGTGTCGCCTGGTTCATGAGTGTCACCTGGTTCATGAGTGTCACCTGTTTCATGAGTGTCACCTGGTTCATGAGTGTCACCTGGTTCATGAGTGTCACCTGGTTCATGAGTGTCACCTGGTTCATGAGTGCCACCTGGTTCATGAGTGTCACCTGGTTCATGAGTGTCACCTGGTTCATGAGTGTCACTTGGTTCATGAGTGTCACCTGGTTCATGAGTGTCACCTGGTTCATGAGTGTCACCTGGTTCATGAGTGTCACCTGGTTCATGAGTGTCACCTGGTTCATGAGTGTCACCTGGTTCATGAGTGTCACCTGGTTCATGAGTGTCACCTGGTTCATGAGTGTCACCTGGTTCATGAGTGTCACCTGGTTCATGAGTGTCACCTGGTTCATGAGTGTCACCTGGTACAATTTCTTGATTACTAAATGACTAGTTTCATTTAAAAAATAATTTTGGACGCTTCCTAAACTCAAACACAGAAGGTAACCTAAAATAATTTGGCCTTTACCTCATTAAAATAACTGTATCAATAAACTAACGTCAGTCTGTCTTAATTTCAATATGTAAAAGGTAACACTTGAAGTTGCCAAAGCTCGCCTCAAATCATAATATTTTACGAATATTATAAGTCTGGAGCACTGCCGTGGGTCTACTGGCTCTTGCTAGGTAGGCTTTAGTCTTACCCATCTATTCTCATTCATCTATCACCCCTATTTTCAGTCTACCTAAATTGTTTGCTTTGATGGGTTGAAATTCAGTTAGATATATTCATCTACAAATCTTTTGGTAAATTACTGCTTTTGTATCCTCTCTGATTATGAATATCATTAACGAGAATTTGTTTCTAGTTTTGTCTTGGTTAAATATCCTCAACATCATGTTGATATCCCCTTTGCCATATTCGGTAAGTTTTTCAGAGTAAGATTTCAATGGTTCATAAGGTTTAAAAGGTTCTATAATCCATCCCATTTTTGACCTTTATTAACTTAAAAATATTGATCAATAATGTAACCTTCATTCTGTTGTACCTGTAAATCTCTCTTTCTCCTCGCCCAATATATATTTAATATTTTTTTTCTATTGAGGGCAATGTTTTTTTAATCTGATTTTTCTACTGGGAATATTTATTATTTTTATTGTGTTTAATGTAGCTTATACAACACTCACATATCGAATTAGTAATACTCATTTCTATATATCAGATCATCATCGAAATTACTAGTGTGTATCCCTAGTCTACACTAGCAAGATGTTTGTTATATCCATTGTAGTTTACTAAGCGGCACACGGGACCCTAAATACGGTATCATGATTAGCGTATTAAAATAAGCTTATATTTTTTTCCTTAATTTCTTTCACTTCTCTTTAATCTCAAATTACTCCAGTTGTTATAATATCATTAATATCATTACAGTTTCAGTCGGGTTCTATTATTTGCCCTAAATCATTTTTACTTTCCCTTCTTTGGGTCAAACTTCATCTCACGTCTTCATTCTATAGCCAAATCATCTAAAACTTTGCAACTATTAATCTCTACAAAAAGTATAAAACAAATTATTCCATCTCCTAGTATTAATTACGCTTGTGGCGTTACTTGACAGATGGTTCAAGAACAGGGTCGAATATCCATATACAAGAAGATATGCGGGAAGGACCAGTACATCGTGTCGGTGACCATCATGAAACCCGAAGCGTCGGACGGAGGACAGTGGCGGTGCAACGCCTTCAATCCCTTCGGCGACTCTAATGCAAATATCGCCCTTAACTTCGAGAGTATGTTTTTTTCTGATATGGCCAATATGTCTCTAGCTCTTTCATCAATGAGTAATCTAGAAAAGTGGTATTTATATTATATATATATATATATATATATATATATATATATATATATATATATATATATATATATATATATATATATATATATATATATATATATATATATATATATATATATATATATATATATATATATATATATATATATATATATATATATATATATATATATTTATATATTAAACAATAATGATGAACTCAAACATTTAGACTATTCTAGATAAAGTACAAACAAGCTGTCCCAATTTTTCTTATACGAAGATAAACGTTAATATTCATAAACGAATTTCACTTTACTGATTAGCATAGAACGTTTCTTATTCAATTTATATTTATAAATCCTAATATATTATGAATTTGTAAAATTGAAATATGCAATGGACAAAATACAATAATGTTGGATAATAAAAGGTGTCTTCATGCAAGATTTCGCTGAAAGTAATACTTTGGTTATGTATTTCAGAGGGTAAAGCCATTCCAGAGGGCTTCGCTCCCACCTTCCTCGACAAGCCTTCCATCATCCCCAACGAGTCTGGCACTATGATTACCATGAAGGTGAGTTGCTCTTGGAACTCCGTGAAGATCGGCGATGTCATGAGTGTTGGAGGGATCACAGTTATCACGAAGAAAAAATAGCATTCACTCTTATATGAACCTTTATCTATTCTTGAATCATGGTATGACGCTTAATTGTATAAAGGACATAGTAAAGCAGAGAGCTAAAGCTAATCAATATAAGTTTGTTTAAACACTACTTGTATATTCTATCGCTGTTTTAAAAGTATATTTGAACATTGATGTACTTGCCTGGCATAGGGGATACAGTGAAATATATGTTCTTACTTCTGTGATAGCTCTTTTTCAATTGACATATATCAATGATTTCAGCGGTGATAAATATAAATTCACGATAGAAACTGTTTCTTACAGGTACGGTGCAAGGCCAAGCCTCAGCCAACAGTGGAGTGGTTCAAAGATGGTAACAAACTTGAGGCTGCTAAGCGTCTCGTTATTAAAGAACATAAAGTCACAGCCGAAATGTTCGAGTATTCTTGCATTGTTAAGGTAAGGTGGTACGAAGTCATTTCTCATTGTTATTCAGTTATTATTATACATTTAGCAGTACTAGCTACTGGATGGCAAATTCAGTTTGTAACTGACCGGATAGGCTGTTCCTTCAGTGGCCAATCTAATTTAGACTGAGTCATCACGTTAAAATAGTAGTGGGCACTCTAATACCTTTTGAGTCGTGAGGGATATAAAATATTGGTAAATCTATCGAATCTCAAGAGGTTTGGCCCTGAGTGGACAGAATTTCTGGTTCTAGTGAAAAATCAACTTTTTCTTTAGGGCGATTATTCCTTAAGTAGCTTTACATGTAGTGTGATTTTGTAGGTGCTTGAGGTATTTTGACTAGAAAAGGAAAATAAAAAATGTTTTAAGAAATTTTCGTATAAGATTTTTTCAACCTTTAAATCCAAGGGAAATATATTTTTTGTAATCCCTTGTCTAATTAAATGCATGATGATTTCATATGCAACGAGGGGCAACCCTTTAAATATTTTCAGGGCTTTCATCACATTTTTTTCTTTTTTGCAAAACTTTTGCAAAGTTATAATATAACCCTTAGAGAGTATCTGTTAAATCCAAGGGAAATATGTTTTTTTTTTTTTTTGTAGTAATCCCTTGTCTAATTAACAGCATGACAATTTCATATGCAACAAGGGGCAACCCTTAAACATTTTCATCATAAATGTTTGGCAAAACTTTTGTAAAATTATAATTATAACCCATGGAGAGTATCGGGATGATGAACACTCTCGACTGCACCTAGAATTTTTATTCTAAAGTTTAAAATGCATCCCAATAAGTAATTTCATGGCTTATTCTTAGTACAAAACGTATTTGTAATGTTTTTCTTCATGACTTTACAAAACTATTTTTTTCTATATAATACACCTATACACCGTGATATATTTACATACTAAACATATTCTTTATACAAATATTGTTTACCCTTGCTCTTACATTATATTCTCTACTTTATATCATGCTTTGGCCAGGGAGGTATAAATTTTAGGGTGAAGAAGAGCCGGATGTGAGTGTGGGGAGATGCGTGAGACACTGGGGTGTGAAACAGCTGGAACAAATGGGTTCAAGAAAAAAATGTTAAAAGCAGGTGGGGATATAGTTTTGGAGTAGTTGATACTTTTGTTAAATAAATATATGAAACAGAAGAAGGTATATAGGGCCTGGGAGGGAGGAACAAAAGAGAGTGTAAAAATTATTGGGAAATAAACGTATACTTGGAAAAGTGTATGGTAGGGTTATTATTGACAGACTTAGATGTAAAGTGGAGAGAAGGATTGCAGATGAACAGGGAGGCTTTAGAATGAGTAGGGGATGTGTAGATAAGTGTTTGAATTGAATCATATAAGTAAAATATATTCATATTTATAGATGGGGTTGTAAAAGAAGTAAATGTTAGGGTGTTGGGGAGAGGGGTGGGATTAAATTATGTGGATTCACATACAAAATGGGGGTTGACATAGTTACTTTTTGCTGATGATACTGTGCTTTTGGGGGATTCTGAAGAGAAGTTGCAAAGGTTAGAGAACAAGTTTGGGTGGGTGTGTAAATGTAGAAAATTGAAAGTGAACATAGATAAGAGTAAAATGATGAGGGTATCAAACCATTTAGATAAAGAAAAATTGGATATCAGATTGGAGTGACATCTAAACTATCGTATCTGTGCGCCTCTGCAAAGACAGTGATTATGTGTGATAGTGACAGTGTTGCTTTTCTGGGTTACCCTTCCTCGGTGGAAGACGGCCAGCGTGTTGCAAAAAAAGAATATATATATATATATACTATATATATATATATAAATATATATATATATATATATATATATATATATATATATATATATATATATATATATATATATATAATTCCAAGCACGAAAGCGCTTGGAATTTCACTACTCTTTCACAGTGGTTGTTTTGCATATTTTAAAAAAAAGCATATATATATATATATATATATATATATATATATATATATATATATATATATATATATATATATATATATATATATATATATATATATATATATCACTGTCAAATCGTGTATTCACTCACGCCCATTGATGTCCAGAAAGTTTTAATATACTCCAGTAGATCAGCTTCAAGTGATGTATCATGGGGATGTTTTGAAAGTTACACTGGTAAGAGATGCAGTCATCTTCTGGCTTCATGTCGCTTCCTGATACTCTTAATGACATGACAAAAAAAGCGAGTCACTAGAAGATTCGCCTTTCCTTTCCCCCCTCCTCTTCCACCTCTTTCCTGTCACCCTCACCTTAGAAAAGCAGTGAAATTTTTAAAACAGGCAATTTTTTATGCCAAATAAATTTTAGAAAAATTTGGATTGATTGTTGTATCAGTTCGGTGCAATAAAAAATATTAACACAAAGAACTGGATGATTTTAATTCACTGCTTCCAGTAGGGAAGATGCCGCTATGTATCAGGTGGCCTACAAGATGTTGTGACACTTGTCACATGACGCAATCTTTAATTTTTAACTGGTGCACCAGTAAGCCAGCGTAAGCCTTGGTCATGTAACCAAAAGCTTCATTTAATGGGTAATTGTATGACTAAGACCCATGTCAGGAAACATTTGTCTTGCTTCTTGATAAATAAAATGTCACAAAAATTCCTTCTGTTGAAGCTCTGTTTGTACAATGCCCATGATAAGCATGATAAGCTCGCATATGAGCTGAGTAATTATTGCCTATTAGACGAGATACTAGTTACAAGGCTCATTTTCCAGTACATCATTATTCAGGATAAAATAACCTGACCTCTCTCTTTTTGGTCGAATTTTTGTGACCAAGAGGATCATAACGATATGATGCTTTAGTTAAGTTGTACAATACTTTCCCAGTTACAAAAAAGGTAGAATCTCATTCAAGCTACACCAACTTCTTCCCTCACTCTTAGTCTTTCAGTGTTAGTCCGACTCAGTCTTTATCCCTGTGTATTTGTGTCCTCCCTGGCTCTCTGCTACTGAGCCTGCCGTTTTCCCTGGGCTGACGGTATTGCTGACTCAGGATCCGTGTGGTGCTGACGCTGGCAAATACAAGTGCGTGGCAATGAACCAATTTGGCGAAGCCACAGCCAACGTGAACCTAAACATCGAATCTGACCCGGAGCCGACGGGCCAGGCTCCAGTGTTCGTGGAGAAGCCCACTATCAAATTCGAGGAGAAGGCTGGGCGGGTGCTGATGGAGGCTCTGGTGCGTGCTGACCCAAAACCCACCTCCCGCTGGACCAAGGACGGTAAAGAACTCGACGAAGCTAGAGTAACTGCGACCGTCACCCGGGAGAAGGAGGACTTGTACCGCATCCGCATGGAGTTGCGGGTAATCTAGCAGCCTCCCAGCCTCTTACTACTGCAGCTCTGCCTCTCTTTGCTTGGATGATCACAAGGGTGGCGTGTGCTGTATATCCTTACCTTACTAGCCTAGCTCTGCTTCTTCTATTTTTACCTAACTTATGATTTCATAATTCTTTTCTATTTTTTCAGCAACAGTATACTCACGCAACACTAATACAACACAGGATATGCTCGGAAAAAGAAATTCTCGAATAGTTAGACAGTTAACACGGCGTTGTTAAGTGTTTAAGCTTCTTTCTACAGTGCCTGTCGAGATATTTCCATTTTCTCGAGTTTATCCCGACTGATGTGCTCGACGATTGGTCTAGCATAGCCAACTAAAACACTGTACCACTGAGACAATTAATCTTACAGCAGTGTCTTGTCTTCTAGTCACCTATACTATAGGCTAGACCTATAATTTCTAACCCACATTAACACGCATAAACAACTTATACTCTTTTTCCAGATAATACTTAAAAAATAGATACAGAAAAAATAAAAAAAGTATTATACTATATATATTCCTCATATAAATGCTCTAAGTCATGAACCATACAGTTTAGTTAACTATATTCAATAATTCAAAGCTCCATTCCATCAACCTACTACAATGGAGACAACAATATACTTCAATAGCCTATCATTTGCTCGGGCAAATTCTTTATTTTCTCTACTTCTGTGTAAGTTTGGTCCCGGCCTCTCACACCCACCAGTTGGAGATGACTGTATATTGCTCTTTACTCCAATGATGTCGCTGTATTTTTGCAGAAACCACAACCTACTGACGGCGGTGTGTACAAGTGTAACATCAAGAACGAGTTCGGGGAGCTTAATGCTAACCTCAACCTCAACATCGAAGGTACTTTAGTTTATGATTCTCATTTTTTGCATTCCATATACATTGCAAGGAAACAGACATAAAAAATAATGGAATAATAATAGCAATAGTAATAATAATAATAATAACATATGGTCAATATTAATTTTCTGGTCAATTATATTACACTGATTTTAGGGTAAATTTGTGGTGCTGATTCCGAATATGTCATCGGTTTTGCTTGACTGGCTCTAGTTTTTGATATATTTAGTATCCCATTGAAAAACATAAAATATGTGAAAAATATATTGATTACACAGGGCTAACTTACAAATCGCACCGAAATTATTTTTAGATCATGCAAAGTCAAATCATGTAATAATACTAGCACTTTATTCTATATACTAACAGATTAACATAGATAATTCAGATACCACTAATTTCCAAACGATGTACCATTTTCTTCTGTGTTGGTCATGAGCACAGTTTTATCGAGTGAGCAATTGGAAGAGATGCACACTGGTTGCCATTGCGCAATAAGACACATTTCAAGCTTCTAATGGAGCTGTCTATAAACAGCTGACAATCTCCTGGTCGATATTCGAGTCGCATTCGAAAAAGTCCGGGGATGTTATTGCAGTATACAAGAGAAAGGAGTTCACCCTCTGTTGTCCGATAAGCTGTTATTTTAAGATTTTGTTGTAGAAAGTTCTTTTATTTTAGTCTGGATGCTAGAGTCACATATCAGATCATTGTTGAAATGCTTACTACATATTCACTTCCACTATCACCTGTGTTACATCCTAAACCCTGAAATTCTTCAACCTCTGACAACGGAAGGTCAGGCAGTGGTGTAAACACTGGTATGGGAACGTCATCACTGTGTGGCACAGTGATCCTTGCTGACTGCAAGTCAGGATATTCCCACTTGACTTTCTTGTATCGAGTGAAACCTTTCACATTCATCATACAGAATTAACAATCGTCTTCGTGATTTCTCGGCTCTCTCCACGTCATAGACACACTCAAGTTTAAACTTTACCTTTCCCTATTTTTCCACTGTGGTAAGCATTCTACACAGGTTTTGCGAACTACATGGGGAGTCCAAAACTTGTCTTGTTCAAGCGCCGCTCCAAAATAAGCAAGATAAACTCGTTTTACAAAATCTATGATTTTTTCTTTGTTTTTACAAAGAATATTCGCTACAAATGTAGCAAAATACATTGGAATTATCTAAGCAGACTCTTTGTAAATAACTCATGTTTATCTGGAAAAAATAACAGTAAAAGTTACAATATTGTTACATAATTGTTGTTGATACAACTTCTTTCTTTAAATATTAAATTATATAAAAATGAAATTCTAATCTTAATTATAACTATCTGTATATATATATATATATATATATATATATATATATATATATATATATATATATATATATATATATATATATATATATATATATATATATATATATATATATATATATATATATTGTCATTACATATACATAGACACATATTATGGCCAAGTTCCCTGTTAATTGAGGATAGGAATCCAGTATCTTACAAACTACTGCCATTTTCGAATTCAACACCAAAATACCCAATATACCTTGAAATATCTTTTGCAATAAATTTTTGTTATTGTTTACTAGATATGTTATTTATTTATTATTATTATTATTATTATTATTATTATTATTATTATTATTATTATTATTATTATTATTTTTATTATTATTTTTATTATAACAATAATAGTAACAATAATAATAATAATAATAATAATAATAATAATAATAATAATAATAATAGATTAATTATTTAACATCATTACCTTTAAGTTTTTTTCATTTATAAGCTAAGGCATTTGTGTTATTTCAGCCTAAAATAAGTAAGCAAATATTTTTTAAAGCACACATGTTCAGATAATGAATCATACGATGACACTTGTGCTCCACATGTAACATATCTAAATATACATGTAACTACCTTGTGTAACTCACCTATTAATCTTCATATATCTTGCGTTTAGTGGCACCAACCATCAAGAGGCCGCCCAAGATCGTCTCGGTGTTCAACAAGAAGGTGGTGATTGAGTGCGTGATCATGTCCACCTCGAAGCCAGCTTGCAGCTGGTACAAGGATTCCACCAAAGTCCGACTCGACTCACGCCACTGCGTCAACATCAACGAGGTGAGAATTCAAGATTTAGGGAAAGTATCGTAGAGAGAGCGGGGGAGTAGAGAAAGCTTCCTACCAAAGGAGGAAAGCAAGATGGATGTAATGTATACTGTAACATACAGAGTGGAAAATCATTATAAATGCGGTCTATGCTGTAGTTGTAAAGAGTGGAAAATAAATATGATCACCTGACATTGCAATATTGCTTTTATCCTTTAGCTTTCAAGAATCTTCATTTTCCTTAGTATAAAATTATGTATGGAGTTATAAGAACAATGTTATCTCACGCAGGAGGGAGAGGGCAAGTATGTTGTGCAGATGGAGATGATCAAGGCGGAGAAATTCGACTGTGGCTCATACAAGGTAGTTGCCAAGAACGAGAAGGGTGAGACTACCTCGCAAACTGTCGAGCTCACCCAGGCCATGCTAGAGGAGGTCAGTACTAGGCTCACAAAAACGTAAGAACGAAGGAAAACTGTAGTAGGACTACTAGCCTGTATTAGGCAGGTATAACTCACACTTATGTACCATCCAACCTCTTTCCTCAGAAACTCTACCTGGAAGTTTGTTCCACCCACCTATAACTCTTTAGTCAAACCAGTACTTCCCTCTTTCTTTTCTAAATCTAAATCAATTCCTTTTTTTTTTAAGATATTTTTAACATGCTGTTTACATCCCCTTTATTTATTCCTTTTTTCCATTTGTGCACTTCATATTTTTAATGATTTCCATAATAAAAAACTAATTACAGTTTTACCTGGTAACATAAACATTGTACTAAAAAGTAATATACAGAATGTAATTTATACGTTGAATGTTACAAGAAACTACGTTATTACTGATGAAAACTTGTTTAAGTTTAATATTTTCACTCACAAATTTTGTGAATTCAGTTATGTTAAGATCCCAACCAATGTAACTTGCAATATTTTAATTCCTAAAATTGTGGATTAAAATAAACTCGCAACACCCAGAGATACACCAGTCGGTGTATATTACTGGTAACGTGAATTGATATTCTCCTGATATATAATGAACATTTCTCGGTGTTATGTCAGAACTTTACTTGTTTCAATTAATATCATACATATAAGTAATATATATATATATATATATATATATATATATATATATATATATATATATATATATATATATATATATATATATATATATATATATATATATATATATATATATATATATGTAAGTGAATATTCGTTTAAAACATGTGAGTAATGATGTCTTTTTTCCCCATTTCTTCTCTTCTCATTGGCTGAACAGGAAGAGAAAAAGGTAAGCTTCGCCTGTTTCATGATGCTTTATTTTCAATAGTTGTTAAAAAAATTCTGCCTCTGAATCATTTAACTCAGTTCACTAGTTCGCAAAATTCGTCTGAATTTTTCATGTCACTTGCAAGGTTTTATAACCTGTTCAGTTTGAACCTTTATTGCATATGCATGTGTGATTTCATACCCAAATTATTAATTGTAAATTAGTTATGATTAATTGTAAATTACCAGTGATTCCTAAGAACAGCTCTAAACCCCTCCCCTTCTTATAAAAATCCTTTATAACTTGGGAGAGCAAAGCTTGACGACGATATATTCATTTGCTCGACTTAGTTGGAAAGACGGAGAGACATGTAGGAAATGAGTTACGTAATAATAATGATGATAATCATGATAAAAATTGTATTAACAATAATAATAATAATAATAATAATAATAATAATAATAATAATATTATTATTATTATTATTATTATTATTATTATTTTTATTATTATTATTACTAAAATTATTATTATTGTTAATACTATTATTATTATTATTATTATTGTTATTATTATTATTATTATTATTATTATTATTACCATTATTATTATTATTATTATTACCATTATTATTATTATTATTATTATTATTATTATTATTATTATTATTATTATATCAGCTTGATAATTCTTTCATATTTCACTTACATTATATCAAAGATTATTGTCACCTATAATATTTAAACCTGTCTTTAATTTTCCAATGTGCAACAGGAAAATTCTGTTATCCCACAAAGGGTCTAATACAAGTGTTTTCAAGATACCTGAGTATGTTAACTCATCCCTACGTCTCTCCGCTCACTCCTAACTCTTGATCTAATGTGGGCACAGAAATAAATACGTGGTTTAGAGCGAACATGAAGAAGAATTGTGTAAAAACATTCTGTGTCTAGTTAAACTGACTGCTGAGAAACGCATTTTTATTTTCCATACTGGCCTTAGAAAAATATAATAAGGCTTTTATGTTGTGATCCCAAGTGCAGTGAAAATATATTACATCTGCACTGTAATTGCTATCTGTGAATATTTATAATGGGAAAATATAAGCTTAGTTTAAAATATAAAATTTTCTCTCGCGGCCATGCAGCTTCTAGCCAAATAATGCAGTTCAGAGAATGCACAATAATTTTTCTTTTACTGTTCGCTGTGCTTAGGAGTTAGATTTTCCCTTTAGCGTTGCACATGAACATGAATGGATTGTATGTATCCCAAAACGTAACGTCAACACATGCCCAAAGTCTTACACTAATATGTTCACATTAAGTACATGTGACCATTTATCAACTACTAATAAAAACTCTCCATACTCCCAACAGTATAAATTCCATGTGCAGTACTTAACAGTGTACAATACACATACAGGAAACATCAGAGGAAGAGGAGGAGGAGGAGGAGGAGGAGGAGGAAGTAGAGAGCGATGAGACAGTCGTTATGGAAGACGAAGTGAAGGAAGAAGAAGAAATCTATAGAAAGGTCGAGGAAGAGGAAGAAGAAACTGAAGAGACCGACGTGACAATGGAAGAGGAGGAGGAAGTCACTGAAGACGAAGAGACGAAGAAGAAGCCCAAGAAGAAAGATGAACCAAAGAAGGAAGAAGAAAAGAAAAAGGCTGAATCAAAAAAGAAGGAAGAAGAAAAGAAAAAGGAAGAACAAAAGAAGAAGGAGGAAGATAAGAAAAAAGATGAACCAAAAAAGAAGGAAGAAGAAAAGAAAAAGGAAGAACTAAAGAAGAAGGAGGAAGATAAGAAAAAAGATGAACCAAAAAAGAAGGAAGAAGAAAAGAAAAAAGAAGAACCAAAGAAAAAAGAAGATGAAAAGAAGAAGGAAGAGGTAAAGAAAAAAGAAGATAAAAAGGATGAACCAAAGAAAAAAGATGAACCAAAGAAAAAGGATGATGCAAAGAAGACAGAAGAAAAGAAACCCGAAGAAAAACAGGTGAAAGTAGACAAGAAAGAAGAGGAAAAGAAGAAAACAGAACCAGAGAAGAAGAAGGACGAAAAATCAGCGCCCAAAAAACCAGGATCTAAGCCTTCAGACGCCAGCGAGAGTGAGGGCCCCGCCGAGCCAGAGAAACAAGCAGCTCCCGCAAAACCTCGCCGAAAAGCGCCGCCGAAAAGTGAATCTGAAGTTACTGAAAGTGAGGGAGAAGAAATCATTCAAAAGAAAATGAAAAAATCCGTCACGAAGAAAACCACTACGAAGGAAGAGCCCACTGACAGCACCATGGATGAAGACACAATGACAGAGGGAGAGGACAGGGAACTGGACACCCGCCATCGAGTGAAGAAGACACACAAGGCTCCTAAGAAGGTGGGAAAAGGGAGACAATCAGAAGGAAAGACGAGTCTTAACAAAGAAAGCAGGAATTACGAGTGGTGCCTCTGCCTTGTGCTCTAACGACGTGTGGCGCTGCTCATCAGTGCACAGGGCTCTCTCTCTCTCTGTCTTCCTGTGCAAGCTTCGCCAAACTTTGCCAAGCTTCGCCGAGCCTCATTGCAGTTCTTGAATTTCTCTCAGCCTCTCTTAATCGCCGTTATAATTACGATTTATTTACGTTTACTTATTATTTGCTACTTTAATGACGGAGACAATTTTAAACTAACTTCACCAAGAAGAATCGACTTTGTTGAGATTGTTCTCTCTCTCTCTCTTTCTTGCTTGCTGTTACCATTTGTCATACACCTGCGTCTTTGCAAAACTTCTTACAGCTCATATTCTATATAATTTTCTCACCACCTGAACTGAGCACATTCTATTCAACACTATAAATAACATTTTTCAGCTAGTACTTACACTCTTGATACTAATGACAAAACATGCAGCAGAAAAAAGCTTAAAATCCATCATAAATCCACATTGCACATATTTACAAATGTAATATTTTATTGCTGTGATAAATATATACATATATTTAACTTATCTAATCACTGTTATTTTGCCTTATTAATGCTGTTGTTTCTTTTCAGGTAAGGAGTTAGAAGATCGGCATTTGGTAAAGTTGTTCGTTTCTTTACCTGATACCTCCATCACCTGTAATGTTATTGTTATTAGCCCTTATACGATACCCTGTTATAGCATGTGATCCGTGTCAAGTTATATATGATCCTGACGATGTTAGTAAATGTGCTCCTGTCAGGACATTTGAGATCTTAACCTTGTCATATATTACTCTATTATGGAATGTATTTTTGTATAGCCTTTTATAATGACACATCCAGTAAGTTCTTTTGTTAGTACTCTATGTTTTAGGTAATATAGAACACACATACTGTTGTCATAGTCAAAAGTGTTGAAAGATATTTACATTTAGCATGCCCTTATGTGGTAGTTTTGAATGTTAATATTTTTAGCTATAATGTATGTGAAATTAGTTGAATATTGTGACTGTTGTAATCATTTTCATAGCATCTAATGTCTTGTCTGTTTGTTAAAGTCTCTGGTGGTTTCTTGCAAGAGCACCTGTAAACTTTATAGAATAATCGGTCCTTATGTTTCCCCATTTAATGTAATGCTTGAGCCACCCCCTCCCCTCCCACCTCTTCACTTGGTCTACAAAATAGCCTATGATCAATGTCAGAATATACAATGATATGTCCAAGTGTCCACTGTATCTTCGTCACTTGGTCAGAGTTTTCAGACTTTCAAATGTAGTGAGGAACTTGACACGTGAACTACTTCTCACGCATTTGGGTTTAAACAGTTAATCATATTCATGCAGGTTATTTTCTTGCCTTAACGTTAACAAATTTTCCACAAAATAACATCAATTGGTTATGCGAAACCTTCGTAAAATACTTTGTGAACTGGAATGCTTAGAGATCACCTGGAAGGTTATCTTTTTAACCATTATAGTAACGGGATAATTTTCCAATTAACAGTTACATTTTAGGAATATAAATCATCTCAGATTTTATAATGTCAAATGTAACTCTTGACCTGACTACAATGTTTGAAAACTCGAGACCAATGGGTAATAATGTATTATAACATCATTTATTTTGTAATTCATCAATATTTTTCCTTCCTCCTTTGTTTAGCACATAGAGGAAGAAGAGGAAGAAGAGGAAATAGTATCTGAGTCCGAGACTCTAATCTCTGAAACTGAAGAGGAGGAGATAATTACGAAGAAAGAAAAGAAGGAAGAGACAAAAATGAAGGAGGAGGAAAAGGAAAAAGAGCCCAAGAGAAAAGATTCAAAAGTCCGCAAAGAAGAAGAAATGGAGGAGGTCGAGCAGAAAAAGGATGAGCCAAAGAAGAAGCAGAAGACAAGTAAACAAGAGGAAACTGTAGAAACGGTTGAAGAGAAGAAGGAAACACCTAAGAAAAAGCAAGAGGAACTTAAAAAGAAAGTGTCAAAGGTAGAAGAAACTGTTGAGGTTAAAGAAGACAAAGAAGAACCAAAAATTAAACAGGGAGATTCTCAGAAGAAAGCAGATGAATCAAAAAAGAAACCCGAAGAAATCAAGAAAAAAGCCGAAGAACCTCAGAAAAAGCCCGAAGAAGCTCAAAAGAAACCAGAAGAAGCGCAAAAGAAACCAGAAGCTCAAAAGAAACCAGAAGAAGCGCAAAAGAAACCAGAAGTTCAAAAGAAACCAGAAGAAGCGGAAAAGAAACCAGAAGCTCAAAAGAAACCAGAAGAACCTCAAAAGAAGCAAGAAGAGCCAAAAAAGAAACAAGTAGAACCTAAAAAGAAACCCTCTACAACTGAGGAAAAGAAGGAAGAAGTAGTGGAGAAAAAGAAAGAAGAGACTAAACCTGATACTAAACCAGCTGAAGAGACTCAGGCTAAAAGACAACAGCAAGAGGTAAAAAAGAAAGAGGAAGGTAAAAGGGCATCGAAGTCTGAAGGAAAGACTGATCCGGTAGAGTCCTTCTGGAAAGACGAACCAGAAGATGTACCGCAAAAGTTAAACCTGAAGAAGGAACCATCCAAGCCAGCTCCCGTTGTTTATGCTTCAGATTCTGAGTCAGACGAGGGAGAAGACTTAATGGCTTCTCTTCTATCAGAGTTTATTGGAAATAAAAAGAAAAAGCCAATAGAACTATCTTATAAACCACAACCGCGAAAAAGGCCTACAGAGAGACGCAAAGTTGAAGAACCACTGCCACTCAAGGAAGATTCGCCAGCACGTATGGAAGAAGCGAAAGACGAGCAGTCTGCTGCCTTCTCGGTTACGGTAAAAGATGAGCCCAAGAAAAAGAAATCATCAGTTGAGGAGGATGCGAGTGTGAAGACGCCACAGAAGAAGAAAGAACCCGAGGTAAGTGAAGAAGACATGTCACTCACCGTTACACCAAACGAGAAGACAAAGTCGCCGCCTCGCTCGCTTAGAAAACATGAACTTCTAACTTCTGTCATTAAAGAAACAGATGAAGAAGAGGAACCGCCATCACCCCCTCCTCCTGTTATTCCCCAACCTGAGAGCAAACCGAGATCAAAACCTAGGGTCAATACAGAAGATATGACCCCCATGGAACGTTACCTGTTTGATCTGTTTGGTGCACCAACTGAAGAGGAAGATACTCCGGTAGGCAATACCGTTACCAGATGGATGGATATCTTGCTCAGAGGTCTTTATGTCTCTTAAACTTTTTAAGATTTTTTTGCCATTTTAATTGAGTTTTTAAAAAGAAATGAATATCGTCTATATATTCATTTCTTGCCATATTTTGATGACTTTTTGTTAATGGCAACCCATAAAAGACCCTCTTGAGCTAGTGTCCACTCCTCGTCATTCGTGTGGTCTAGAAGTCGTTTCATCTCGCTCTATTCCTTGGTTCGCTGTATCCGAAGATCCTCCTGCCAGCTAACACATAAAATCTCAAGAGGAATTTTAAAACACCGAAGACCTAAAACGAAATGAAATCTAAAAAACGCCCATAAATAGAACGGTAGTCGGTTGCCTTTGCAACATAAATGACAAATGAACAAACAATTTTACAACCCTATAAAATATGTCTAAATTTTATTTTTTCTTTCAAACACAGGTTATGCTAATGATATAAGCAAAGCTTTATACTTTTTTTTTAACTTCTTATGTGTAGAGTTGGCCATGTGTATGAGTTGCAGCTTTTGAGTCCTCATACGTACAAGCAAACTAACTTTTTATTTATCAAGTTGTGGTGGTAGGTAGATGTTGAAGGTTGTGTTTGAGTCTCTAACATCGTCTTGTGCATCTTTCTTATTCTACAGAAGGAGGAGGTCAAGGAGGAAAAGATGGAGCAACAGGTATTATTTCCTTTTAAGTTTGCTGCTTCACCTATCTTGGTGACAGTATTTTTCAAGTAGATTTGAAATAAATACTAGATTTTGTTTATATCACTTCAATACAGATATTAGTAGATTTTTGACACAATATTTTTCACATTTTATTGCCACAGTTACTTAAAATTCTTATTTGATTTTGGTTTTACACTTGATAAACCAACATAATTTATATAAAACATTTTTCAACAACTTTTAAACAATAAATTAATGCATGCTAAATACCAATATGAACATTATATAAATTATTTAACAATTATTTACATCACTTTAAGAAATATATTTTGTTTTTCTTTTATGTTCATCTTTCATTACTTTGTGTCTCACTATTCTTACTGTGCATGTTGACATTTCGCTATAAGTGACTAGTCTCATATTTCTCTCTGTTTTGTTGTCAAAGTTGTTTATGCCGTTCTTGTAAACATAAGTTTGAGAGATGTGACGTCACGCTCTCGTGTTTACTCTTTCGGTTCTCCTTCGTCCTTGGCTAGGCCTTGCTTATGAACGTGACGTCACATCGTTGAGACTGATATGTGTACGAAAACGGCATTGTTGTTGTTGTTGTTGCTTTGGTTTCGGAGGTACACGTGGTCAGTGTTTACACGTGCCCCGAAATACACGTGCTCATTGTTTATGTTCGTCTCCCTGTACTACTAAGGAGGCATCCCGGGTTGAAGAGTCGAAAATGGAAGAAGAGAAGGCGGCTAAGAAGGATAAACCCAAAAAGAGGGAAATTAAGAAAGAGGAACCTGCTGAGCCTGAAAAAGTTAAACTGAAAAAGGTTGTAGCTAAAAAGGAAGAACCCCAAGAAGATTTTTCAAAGATTAAGCTTAAAAAAGTCGCAGCTAAAGAAGAAGAGGTAGTTGACGAAGCTCAAAAAATTGAACTGAGAAAGGTTGGAGCTAAAGAGCAACAGGCCGTGGAAGAAGGTGAGAAAGTTAAGCTCAAGAAATTAGGAGTCAAAGAGGAACAGTCCATAGAAGAAGCTCAAAAAGTTCAACTCAAAAAAGTCGGAGCAAAAGAACAACAGGCCGTTGAAGAAGCTCAAAAAGTTCAACTCAAAAAAGTCGGAGCAAAAGAACAACAGGCCGTTGAAGAAGCTCAGAAAGTTCAGCTCAAAAAGGTCAAACCTAAAGAGGTAGAGGCCGTCGAAGATATTCAGAAAATAAAACTTAAAAAGGTTAAACCTAAAGAGGAAGAAGCTGTTGAAGAAGCTCAGAAAATCCAACTTAAAAAGGTTGGAGCTAAAGAACAGCAGGCCGTGGAAGAGGGTGAAAAGGTTAAGCTCAAAAAGGTTGGAGCTAGGAAGGAGGAGGCTGTTGAAGAAACCGAGAAAGTGCAGTTGAAAAAGGTTGAAACTAAAAAGTTAGAAGTGAAGAAGGAGGAAGCTATAAAGACAGAAATGGAGCCTCTCCAGGTTGGTGGGTTCAAGCTTGGCCATTTAACACAACACTCAAACCCGCACGAGTATACACTCGAGGAAGATGACAGTTCTTGTATCTTATAAATACATTCACTAACACAATTTAAGGCCTAAATTACAATAATCTTTCTTTAAGTGATAAATAACAAATCTATTTACTCGAATGATTAATAGCACAGAATATAATATAATTTCGGCTAAATAAAAGCAATGGAAATATTTCCATGGGAAATGTTTGAACCCATTATAAGCAAAAGTAAATTTTTGATATCACGTTTTTTTAAACATTTTTAATGCGCACAATTTCAGAATTGTTAAATAGAGTTATTTTTTGTTATATAATACGGGTGTAATTAATAGATACTTCTTCATAAAATGAGGCATTTTGCCCAGCTTTACTAATGTCATTTGCAAAGTAAATTTTCAAGTAGCTAAATTTAAACAAATTCGACAATGAGCTCAGGATAATTATCAAGCACTGTGAGCAGTGACAATATAATCTAACAGTAAATAATATAAAGGTACACACAGATACAAGGACTTGGTTTTTCCAAAGGTATAGCTGTGAGTTCTATTCACTAAATAATATATGTCGATGCTAGCCACTTTCCTGCAAGACTTTATTTATTTGCCTTCCCTTACGGATGCTTCAAAAACCTGCTTGTTACGGAGAGTCGCTGTACGTGCTAAAGGCTCAGCAGAAGTAAATTGCTAGGTATTTTGATATTTATATGAGTAACATAAAACAAGTTCCTTTCTAGTGAATAAATTAATCTGCATAAAGACGAGTTATTAATATGAAGGCGACTTATACTGCTGAGCTCTCTGGCAAATACATTTCGAGCAATTCCCTTCTATGTTGTCCGAGGCGTTTTCTCCTGGTCACTATGTGGCTGCCATGTCCACCTCTCCATCAGCAGGTTCTTCACGCCCGGGTGACCATCCTGGCGTGATTCTGCTCACCCGACCTACGTCACTTACAAACTAACATTACGCTACTTTCTTCTCTGGATGACGCGACGGTCATTGCAAAACAGATTCTTCTGATATAAGCCTAAGTTTAAATAAAAGGCTCAATACAGATGCTGTTGGTTATGTCAGTCACATACAAGGGCATGAATTTACATTTAAGTAGCACATGCCAAGCTTCCAGAAAGTTTATTCATGGAAAAACAAAATTTTATTGCGATTTTGTCACAGAACCTTCGTCCAGCTTAAGCTTGCATTATACAGATATGAAAGAACCAGTTGTTTTATTGGTTTTCTATTTAATTCGGTTGTCACCCTTTCCATGTTCCTACACCATAATATTGACTGTTCACTGTTCAGCACAAATAGCCGTTATCCATTGCCAATTTTACAATTAAATAGTTATAATACATTAATTTTAAGATTCTATCTATTATTAATCACAAACTCATGTAGGCCGATGCGATTTTTATTCTAGATATACAAAGAAATAAAGGCCTCTCTCTCATTTCCCTTGACTGTTATTATAGTCGAACATTGTACAGACCTCTCCTTCCGCTGTTGTGGTCGCCTGAATGAACACAAGTAAACGTTACACTTCTTTTTTTCTAGACAGTCCCTATCCAGCATCTATATCAATATCCCTTTACTCTTCATAGTCTCAGAACAGGAATACAGAAGCAATCGTTGCCTTGATAATTACATGAGAATATACAGAAACAAACCTCCCTTTGGCAATCACAAGAAAAAGGGACTACAGTCGTAACTTTTCCCAAAATAACTTAACAATAAAAATAAGACAGTCGGGTCATCCATCTTTGCACATTCGCTCGGCGGCTACTGTCTACTGACTTTTTAAATTTTATCGACTGATACTGGTCCTGGTCTCTACGTATTGTATTACTTTTAAAAGTAGGATATCCTTAATGTTGCAAATTAACTACGGTGACAGTCATTTCAATGTCACATTGATATATGCATTAAATCATACTAGAAGTGCTAGTACCAGTACAGCCAAACTGAATTTATGTTATGAAAATATTATGAGTACAAATTTTTTTCACACTCACAGCAACTTACATAACACTTCAAACTGGCTTTTTTAAATTTGAGTTATTAAGCATCATTTTTTTTTTTTGCAAACGACCACTGGAGCCTTGAGACTGCACAATTAAGACCAAATTTCCCATTAACACGATTGGGAAAATTATCATTATTGTTGCTAGATTCTCAGTATCCATTGGTCGGAATTGTTTTTATTTTTATTTTTTGGGGGAATTAAAAATTCGTTTTACCTAAATGTAACAAATGAATGTTAACTGCCCATTGATAAACGTATTATATAATCACCCAATGCATGTGCATTACTGCTCTTATTTAAGAGATGAATTAAGGTATTACATATATTATTTATATTTAATGGAATTTAAAACAAAAATAGTTACTCTAAAGCCTTTTTTGTTTGTTATTGGCATAAAATATAATCTAAACAGCAAATATATTATTTGCTCAAAAACTGTTATATTTTAAAGCCTTTTATTTCATATATAAATTATATCCTTCACTCAAGGAAGGATATCTAAAAAATGTATAGTATTTACACACACATATAATGTATGTCATCCTCAACAGATAATTAGGCTAATATTAGGACAGGCAGTAATCAGTAAGATGTAGGATTGGCTTACGAACAGAGTGAATATAACATCAGGAAGCTATTAATACCTTTCACTACTTTTTTTCCCTACATAGGAGGAGGCTGAGGAAAAGGTAGGCAGAGCTGGGTCCATCTACGAGACAACACAGGGGTCTGATATTATAAACTGTGGGAAAAACAGGCATTGAGCTTTTGAACTGATAACATATAGCTATTGAAACTTGTGTCACTGAGTAAGATTCAGCGGGTTCTAGGCTGTTAAGGATTTGTGGTAATTGTCTATATGAAGGTTCATCTGGTTATACGCAAGCTTTTGTGTAAATTAGCGATGTCTTTCTACACGTAACCTTTTATCTGTTAGGCCTTTCTTGTTGTAAGATCTTGTTACCGATGAAGTGATCCTTGTCCAAGGAACAAAAGCTACTTCCTCTTCCTTAGATCAAACTCGATGCCTCCCATTCCCGGGTGTTGTTTGACCCTTCCAGTTTTAACGCTTACCGAATATAATACAAGGTCTAGTTTTATGCAGGCTATTTTAAGATGCAAGCTCTACTGTTTGTTTGTTTTTTTTGTTGTTTTTTTGCTAGATTTTTGTTGACAATTTACTTACATTTGCACAGTAGAACACGACAGAAATACCAATGTGTATAGTTAATATAGCAAAGGTTGAATTTTAGACTCCTCAAATTTGTAATCATATAAAAAAAATATATGTAAAAATATAAAGGATTTTGCGATCATAATTTGAGAGGAATAGTTACGAGAGCCATTTCTGTAAGTCTACAACGTTATTATTATACTTTTTACAGTTATTTAAAATGTTCGAAAAGCTGAGTGTGGCAAAGATCAGTGTCCCTGGTTAGGTACGATTGGCTGATCCGGAACTGGATTTGAAAAACTAGGATGAGTTTTGGTAGAGGAAGGTTGAGTGGTTGGAGAGGGGTAGAGTTAGGCATCAATAAATTCTGCCGAACATCCACGAAAGCCACAACTAAGCAAGCTCAAATTTACATTTACGATACCACAATGCTGGAATAACATTTTAAATATTAGCATTACAAATTCTAATAACGGGAGGCACTCAGATTCAATCCAGAGAAGGGGAAGGCAGGTACAATTCCTTGGATTAAGAGCCCATCACCCGCATACAGGAACCTTCCTTGAGAGGAACTGTATGATCAGGTTAGGCTGTTAGATTTACCACATGACTAGTAACCCGCTCAGAGAATCAGTTCTTGTTATTTATAACTTATTCGCGCTGATGTGTTATCAGTCAGGGGTTAATGCCCTAATCCTCTAGTAGATAGAAGTATTTTATAACGCTGATATTTAGCAACGTCGCTTCAGGATGATTTGATTCACTGACATGGAAAATTTATCATAATAAGATATGAAGACTTATTTTCCACACATACATAAACACTCATTCGCGCACATACACACACACACACACACACACACACACACACACACACACACACACACACACACACACACACACACACACACACAACTGTAGTTCAGTAATTTAGAAAACTGAAGCGACGTATTTGTGGCAGTTTCACAACCGTAGAACTAATAATAGGTTAACATTTCAGAATGTGTTTATAATGGCTAGAATAGCTTAGAGATGAAACTGCCACACATTTTTAACATAAAAAATAAGACGACTGAGGTGATAATATGTTTAACACAATAAATAACAAGATTGTGGTAATAATATTATGTCATAAGGAATATGTAGGGAATTCCCAACAAGCTGTATCACAACACACTCATCAGTGCCGTTAAGCAATGTTTATATGGGCTACACGCTCCATTACCCGATTTTCTGTCAGGACATATTTTGGTGCACTAGATTTAATGACGTCAAAGCGTGACTGCCGTTAGCTGGGTGACGAGCTTGGACAAATAGATTGTATGTTCTTCCATCGCGACAGCAATTCTCGTGAGCTCTTAAAGTCCGTTTGGTGCCGACCAACTACAGCAACAGACCTTCAGAGGAAAAATAATCAAGAAAATCTTTCTATTTTCCTTATGGTTTTGACTTCTAGGTATATACCTGAAAGAAACCCTACCCCTTCTACTGCATTTTCTACTTAGGATAATCATTGCGCTGGAGTATTCTGGGACGTTCACCATTTAAAGTAAGCAGCTACTGAAGTTTTCATTAATCATCTTTTCCTTTATTGATTTTTACACAATTTGCTCTCGTTAATAAAATCTGTTGCCCCCTTTTCCCCTCCCTTGCATTTATCCATAACAGACGCAGATTCTTCCCAAGAAACACGAAAATATTCTGTCAGATAACCAGAATCAGACACAAGAACCCACTTACTCTAAGGGAAGGTCAACGGACGTAAGTCACCCCCCAGGCAACACACAGTCAGTAACTCAAACAGAGAATCCACAGCATACAGTCAAATCTCTGGCAGCAATCCCAGCTAAAACAGTCAAGCCATCAGATGAATGGGAACCACAGAGTACAGACATCCAAGAAGCACATATTACAGAAGTAAGCAGACACACAAACACACAACCGGAAGACCAGCCAGAATATTCCGAGCCTATGGAAAAGTCTGCGCCCACATTGGAGTTGTTAGACGAGTGGACACCACAAAGTACAGGCACTCAGGAAATAGGTTCTGCAGAAGTAAGTATACCTACAGACTACACACAACCAGACGATAAATCAGAAAATCCCAAACACACGGGCAAGTCTCAGCCCACAGTCCAAGCCGGCACCGTCAAGCCAACAGACACGTCAGCACCACAGGGTAGAGACGCCCAGCAGGTACATTTTCTACAGCTTTAGTGGGAAGTAAACTTATACAGTCCCTGAATTCCATAAACCCATCTAACCCATTTGGTGTTCCTCTTCCATCATTGACTGTCTTTTTCATATTCTAGGCTTTGAGGCCTTTATATTATATGTTCACGTGTCCTTGTTCTCAAGCTGTCCCAAATGTTGACTGGGGACAGTCATATATGTTCAGACTACCCTTCTTGCATATTCTTTCTTGTGATTATGTGTAAGTAACATGATCCTCTTCCAGCAGTAATACCGGACACTTGACAGTACCTTAATATTCTCTCTAAATAACCGCCTAAATTGCATGTAGATTTCATTAAACAAAAACTCTAATGCTCCCATTCAATAAGGACAGCGCCGGACATCATCTCGATCCTAGTAACTCACTGAAAAGGAATGTTTTCTTGCTCGTATATTGTAGTGGGATAATAGATTAAATAAGGCTTTTAACTTTTTCCTGGTGCAAAATAAAGTTTAAATGCCACTAAAAGACGTTGAAACTTTGACTTTGAAGGAATAGAACAAGATGTGGGGACATACCATACCATGGGTGGGGTTTGAACCCGTGGTATGGTTTGTTTGCAGTCGTGTCATTACGATTTCGTGTGTCATGTGAGGACATGTTAATTGAGAAGATTTGAGGGTGAAGAGTTTTGATTACGACGTGAGTCGTGAGTTATGGGTGAGAATGGTGTCCGGGATAAGGCTAAGATTAGAGTAAACACGAGGCTAGAAGAAGTTTTGTGTGGAAGATCCCACTGACTCTGGTGTCTCCACCACCAGCACCTTACGTGCAGACCCTTCTCCTTTCCCGACGAGGACGAGGGAAAATCTTCCGAGTACTCGAGTGAGGAGGAGGATAGTTGGGATGGAGGATTAGACGTTTTGAAACAATGGGTAAGACGACTCTGGTGACACCTGTATTATATCGTTATTCAAAAGGCAGTTTACAGAGTGGATCAAATAGCTAATACTGAGCGTCAGTTGTGCTTAGTTAACTCTAATATTCACTAGTTCATGCTTGCAAGTGAATCATGAAATATTTTTGCATTTATATTTTTTTCAAGTAGATTTCTGGGGATGACTATTTTTCCCAATTTCATCCGTATATTTTGTATGAATGAAATAAATTTTTTCTTGTTCAATTTTTTTCAAGAGGCTCATGGTATCCCAGTATCTCGGGTACCCAGGGTAAGGGCTTGTGCCATAAGTATACATTGTACTACAACACCGAAGCACACTACCACTTTTGCACTTATAAAAGCATTGTAGTAGTAGTTCTGCTCCCTGTCTATGACTACAGGTTTCACCACTGCTCCCTGTCCATGACTACAGGTTTCACCACTGCTCCCTGTCCATGACTACAGCTTTCACCACTGCTCCCTGTCCATGACTACAGGTTTCACCATTGCTCCCTGTCCATGACTACAGCTTTCACCACTGCTCCCTGTCCATGACTACAGCTTTCACCACTGCTCCCTGTCCATGACTACAGCTTTCACCACTGCTCCCTGTCTATGACTACAGGTTTCACCACTGCTCCCTGTCCATGACTACAGCTTTCACCATTGCTCCCTGTCCATGACTACAGCTTTCACCACTGCTCCCTGTCCATGACTACAGCTTTCACCACTGCTCCCTGTCCATGACTACAGCTTTCACCACTGCTCCCTGTCCATGACTACAGCTTTCACCACTGCTCCCTGTCCATGACTACAGGTTTCACCACTGCTCCCTGTCCATGACTACAGGTTTCACCACTGCTCCCTGTCCATGACTACAGCTTTCACCACTGCTCCCTGTCCATGACTACAGGTTTCACCATTGCTCCCGCGGACGCCAGAACTCTCCTGCATTCCTTGTCCCTCGCCATGAACCTACCAATTTCCTGGACAAATACTCTTCCCTTGCCGACTTTCCTCTGTCCAGTTCCCATCTACCACAGCACTCTACTAATGTTTTTGCTCCAGGAGCTTTATCTCTTGGATACCGCTAAGCAAAAGTACTTATATATATCTTTGCCAATACTCTGAAATCCTTCGTATGCTTGACATTCATTAAGATGGCTGATTTATTTTAGGGGTGCGCACCATTACCATGTACGCCTCAGATTTTTATCTTAGCCAAAAAGCCTATTCATTATTGATTCATTTTTGATGTGCATGATTTTAAATTATTATTGCTGCGAGTCACATAGAATATGAGTGAAATACAGTTAATCAGAACCAGAATGTCAGGAATACGATGGAATACAGTGATATATTTGACACAACAATAATGTATTTCGTTGTTACTGAGGTTTCAACTTAGAGCATGAGAAATATTTTATAAACATTTGCTTCTTTGCTTTTCACATTATTCATGTTCACGCTCTTACATCAATTTCAGCAACAACGATATAAATGTCAGATTAACATTACTTCTGTCTGCTGTCAAAGTTTGTGTCATTAAGTGTAAGTCTAAATATTTTATGTATTATTGTTTCTACTGTTATATCTGTTGATGTTTCACAAGGCCATTTATTTTCTTTCTATCTTTGTGCCACCTATAGGTAAGGATATCATTTGTGAATGTTCTCTAATCTAACCACAACATTTATTGGTGTTAACATTATAATTTTTTAACTGTTAACCTTTAGATATTTAACACCGTTCATGATATATGATAGATCAGTCACAAATATAGTTGTAACCTCCTTAGATAAAGCTGCTTTAAACTTAGAAATATAAAGTAGAATACTTTAATATCTTTCTTTAAGATCAACTGTTTGAGTCATATTTTAAGATACAATAGTAAATCAGATGATAAACCACCTTCTTACTTGCCTCAACAGAAAAGAAAGGGATCTAATACAAAAGAGGCGACGAACCCCAATCCTGAAGGTCCTAAAGATAACCCACATCCTAAAAATCCGAAGAATCCCAAAAATAAATCAGAATCTAAATTGGAACCTGAAAATCCTAAAGATTCTAAAGCAAATCCCAAAAAGGATGTAAACGTAGGTACCTCTCTGGATACTGTCTTGGTGCTAACCTGGTGATCTTCAGGCTTATGATCCGGCGACGGCTTCTTGAATGGTTATGTGTTAGTTGGACACATATAGGGGGAATAATATACAAACAATTTTTGAGCAGGATAATGATAGGAGTAATAGATGGCAGATTCAAGACAAGGATCATATTTCTGAATAACGCCACACCAGATGACTATAACAGGATAAACTAGCTAATAATAGGTTGTGTAATCAAGCGTTTGTTTGAAATGAGAGCGTCTAAGCCATCATAGGACATTGCTGATAACGCTTTTATTTTAAGACAACACAAGGGTATTCTTCACCTACTAAGCACCAATAATAACAAAAATGGAGACAAATGGCGCGATGCCATAGGTGGTGAAGAAGGCAGTTAGAGAGAGGAACTCTATCCAGACGTTTCGCCAGTGTAATATTAACTGAAAAAGTGTGTAACGCAGGTGAAACGTCTCTATAAATTTCCTCTCTGCATTTGTGTCATTTTTTTACCAATAACACAAAAAATATGTCCGTTTACTAGTTTTAATCGCTAATATTTTTGTTTTTTATGAGGTGCAACTTACCCAAGCTAACTGAACGGATCAGTTAACGTAGGTCAATATGTATCTACACGGTATTCTTCGGTAACAATAAATATACATTAACGGCTCGCTCATTCGAAATATATAATATAACACAAGAAAAAGCCTACTTCTCTCACCTAATACTTACAAATAATTTCACTTGAAGTTTTATAAATGGCATGATTTGTGCTGGAGTCCTAACGAGTCCCAGGCTCGATTACGTTACCTGAGTACTAACCGCCCAACTAAAGGCTTTGCCAATCAGTGAACCACTCGAGGTTATTATACGGAATCCACTTTATAAATGCTATAATTTAATATTCTGGAATGGTTATCCTGATACAATATATCTAAATACTTCTTATTTAAGACCACAACCCTCCCCTTAAACAGGAATTAGTTAAAAACAAAGCGTTTAGAAGTCGTGGTAATTGTACCATAAAACGTTAACGCCGTCCAGGATATTGCGGGTATCATGCGTTCCTGGAAGCTCTTAGGATACCAGTTTGAGTACCAGCTTAGGATACCAGTTTGAGTACCAGCTTAGGATACCAGTTTGAGTAACAGCTTAGGATACCAGTTTGAGTACCAGCTGTGCTCTACAATTCAAATTTCTAGTTTCAAGAAGCCTTGAAGTATTTATATATTCAAGAAAGTGTGAAATCTTAGTTTGTATTAGGAGAGGTGAAGGGCAAATGAATTAATCTTTACCCTGACATCAGAGTGAAGCCGAATGTTGAGTTATTTGTGAACTCTAGGGGCTATCTTAGTCCAGGAATTAAGCAAGAATATTCATACAAATGTTTATGTGGTTTCGTGATCTCGGGGTAAAGGTACGCGACTTACTTGGCTGAAAAAAAATTTAGGCTCATATGACGCCTTATTAACCGAAATTATATGTCGTGTTCTTTTAGCAAAAACAAATAAGTAAATAGTGAAGGAACGGTCTTCTCACACAATAATTGTGTTTTTTTTTTTTTTTTTATAAATTTTATCTTATGGTTTGATAAATATAGTGACGTGAATTAACACTGTATGAAAATTTTGACTCATAACTAACTTAGCAATGAAAGTTAGTCTTGCTAAATTTTACGTAATGTAATTAAGCCTGAGTCTATTTCCTCTACGATCAACCTAGTGATGAGTGAAAAACATATTTAACACTTGGGTGACTTTATTGCCGAAATGTTTCGTCCGTACAACTGGTTTCAACATTCGAATGAAGGTCAATGCATCACTGGAAGCGGTAGAAATAGTTTTGCTGGGAGATGGTCAGTTTCTCAAGCCGGACCTTACATATACTCTAGTATATATACTAATAAATAAGGTCTGGCCTCATGCCTATGCTTTAGACTTGAGAGACCGACCACCTCCCACCATGGGTGATCGACTGACCACGTCAAAACAACTTTTACTGCTTACTTTTCAGTATTTACCTCCGTCTGGAGCAAAATGTTGCGCAGGCGAAACATTTCAGAAATAAATAAACCCAATTGTTGCAAATGTGTTTTATTCTTTTGCTTACTATTATCTAGCATTTATACGAGATAGTAATTTCGTGACGTTCATAGAGATTTTCCCAAACATACGAAAAATTAATAAAAGTTCGGTTTGACTACGCAACTTTTATTAAATATAAGGTGTAAGATAGTAATTGCTAAAAGAACGATGACCAAAATAGCGATGATAACTATGAAGAACAAGCCATGTGAAGACGGAAATCTTTAGCTCAAGATCTTTCGCACTTTTATGCGTCGTCAGGATCTATGCAATATTGTAAGTCTAGCAACAGATAGGAGGGGAAAATTCTCTCTGAGGCGCCGAGAAATCTTGAACTAAAAAATTACACCCTCATGTGCCTTGTTCTTCATTATTTCTTACCAGATTTTCTGGAATCTCAAACACAATCCGCAGTGTTAAAACAAAGAAAAGAACAGTTTCCATTTGGAGCAGCTGGTTTACATATTTTAAAGCAATTATGTTTTAATTAAAAAAGTCATGTAATGCAAAGAAAAATATTTTAATTGACACTAACCTACTGTAATAAGAAAAACGTATACACTTACATAAAAAGTAAAAAGATCATAAAATTGACTTATAAGAATTAAAATCCATTGTATGAACAACTGCATGTAACTGGTAGTTTGTTCAGGCCAAAAGTCACTTTCTGGATTATATATCGTGTTGATGACAGAAATGTGAAATAATGGACATGATAGGAAGGAGGGGAGGATACACTCCGGGTTGTATCATTACATCTCAGTATAGAGGATCCATTCTCCTTAGAGATACATGATTGGTCCGCTGATTTAATGAAAAACACTGACAACTGATATTCAGGATAGGAGTCTAAAAAAGTGTCAGCTCCCGCAATTTATATACTTATAAGAAACAATTAATAAATGTTTATTTTTTGGGGGGAAAGGTTCAGTATTCACACGAATAAAGATATAAAATATATTAACGTACTCGTTTAAACTTATCAATTTTCATTATTTTTTTCTTTAAATCAACGTACAATTTGGACATTTCTGAAGAGAATAAATGCTTTCTTGTGATATAAAGTAAACTGTTGATTATTGTTTTATGTGTTCAGTGTGAACTGCTATGGAAAATTTGAACACCTCATGTTCGAATTTATGAGTAGATGCTTCTATGATGATTTTGACCTTGATGCTGCGCTCTCCTTCTAAAGTTCCAGATCAGTGATGTTCAGTTGACCTTCCTGTTAATTATGGTCACTTTATAGTTCTGACGTTAACGTCTAATACACTCAGTTACTTCTTAACATAACAGTGAGAAACCATACCTCGGGCGGGGTTAGAACCCGCGATCAGAGGGTCATAAAACTCTAGACCGACGCTTTAGCCAGTGGCTAAAGCGTCGGTCTGGAGTTTTATGACTCTTTAACCGCGGGTTCGAACCCCGCCCATGGTATGGTTAGTTTGCAATCGTGTCATTACAGTATCGGGGGTCATAAAACTGTGAAGTACTGTGAACAACCACAACGTCACCGTTCACGTGTGCACTCACTAAAACTTTATGCACAAGTTTAATTATATGTTAGTTGACTTAGTATGGAAGTAAAAACACATCTTGTAGTGTTTGTGTTAATTATTCTACTTACGTAGAGTATATCAACTGTAATTTATAAGAACAGTTTAATTTTTATGTAAACCAACAGCTCCATATGATGAACTTTCATTTATTCATTTACTAGTTTTAACACCTATGATGGGGTTAGAGTTATATATATATATATATATATATATATATATATATATATATATATATATATATATATATATATATATATATATATATATATATATATATATATATATATATATATATATATATATATATATATCGTGCCGAATAGGTAAAATCTTGTGATTTTTGGCTTAAATAGCAACTCTCTTCTTGCCGAATAAGGCAGGCTAAAATTTTTGTATTTCGCAAAAATCATTCTGAACCTAACGAAAAAAATATATTTCATTGTGTTTGTTTATTATTAAATTATTTGAAAAGTTATCTAAAATATTTTTAGTTAGATTAAGCTAAATTAAATTACGATTGTTATAATAAGGTTAGTTAAGTTTTCTAAGGTTCTTTTGGTATAAAATTATTAATTTTGAAATTAACATAAATGAAAAAATATATCTTTAAAAGAATAAAAGAATTTTTCAGAAAGGATTTAATTTTAAATGAGTTCTTGCTAATTGACCAGTTTTACCTAATCGGCACGACATATATATATATATATATATATATATATATATATATATATATATATATATATATATATATATATATATATATATATATATATATATATATATATATATATATATATATATATATATATATACATATATTATATATATATACATACATATATATATATATATATATATATATATATATATATATATATATATATATATATTGAAATACAAGCTAGCTGATGTAAACACATTTCCCATAATGCACCTGCTTTTAGGCTTGGTAGCATTACATAACACTCATACAGGTTTAACCCACCACAGATTCTATACTTCACTTTTATTTGCACTTTTGGCGCTCATATTTGTTTTAGGAAACACTGTTGATGATACATTCTTAAAACGTGATTTATTGTTTTCTTTTTTAACAGGAAAAACTGACATAGCTGATGTGTTGAGCTCGGAGAGAGACGGAAATAATTAATATATTATATATACAGTACATAAGAAATTCTGTAAACCTTTGCCATATGAAAGATTATTAATCTATTATTTTCCCTCCATTCGCCGTCTGGCGTTTCGCCCATCCACCATCTCTCTCTCTCTCTCTCTCTCTCTCTCTCTCTCTCTCTCTCTCTCTCTCTCTCTTTCTCTCTTTCCACTCTTTTATCGTGCCTTCGTTCTCGCCTGGCGTGTAGAAACCGACAATCGTTGAGCCCAAAGCGGTAAGTGATAACGAAGAATTGCGTTATTTACCTTTCCCAGTGTCTTGCTTATGCTCACATTATGCAAGTTTTTATATATTTTTAATTCATTCATTCGATATATATATATATATATATATATATATATATATATATATATATATATATATATATATATATATATATATATACATATAAATATATATATATATATATATATATATATATATATATATATATATATATATATATATATATATATATATATATATATATATATATATATATATATATAGTAATTGCTAAACATTTTTTCAACAAACTAGATACTTTAATATCGTATTAAGGGTAGTAAAAATGCCAAGCATCACTGTTGATTAACAGTTATAACATGACATCACTGTTGATTACTAAGGATCGCTTAATATCTATGCTAATTAACAGTGATCACAGTCGTACCAGTTACCAGTATTCGAGCGATATTTTAACACCAACATCCCATATACGATATTTTAAACGATGCATAGTATATTAGTTACTTCATTTGTTACATCTTAAAAAAATTGTATAATAAATGGAAGTCAAATTAAGTGCACTTAAGTGTATATATAAATATATATATATATATATATATATATATATATATATATATATATATATATATATATATATATATATATATATATATATATATATATATATATATATATATATATATATATATATATATATATATATATATATATATATATATATATATATATATATATATATATATTATAATGAGAAATTTAATATTTAATGAATTCAAAGTGCCTTTAGTTTCTCAACATCTGAAAAGGTCTTACAAAAGAAGCACCATGAGAACTTACTTTAGCTTCCTTGTGTTGTGATCTTTGTTGTAATGAGTGTCGCTTGAACTAAAGTTAATATGACAGCTTACTCCACACCAACATGTGTGGAATAACCTGTCATGTGTGGAGAATTTGTGTGTATTTAGCCAGTATAAATATGTATTTCTTCAACAAACCAGGTAAGTTGTGTCCATGACAGTAATACTCCCAACCTTCCTAATCCTACTGCTGCGTCTTTTGAAATTCTTTTTTCAGGTCTTTTTTAAAAGAAATAATTATTTTAAAGTCACCCTGTATCTGTGTGACCACAAAATAATTTGTGACGGAGGTGGAACAGCATGAAACCTTGTGCTAGGCTCTCCTCTCTTTCACTTCCTTTGAAATCGGGAATGGATAATTTTCTCGTTATGACTGCCAAAATGTGCAACCTTACAGTGATTCTTCACCAGGTATGCCTTAGGTTACCAGAGGTCCACCTCAGTCTTCATGAAGGCTCACTTTAGGATCCATGAACGTCGACTTCAGATTTCCTAAAGAGTCATATCAGACTCCCAGAAGAATCATCTAAGGCTTCTTGATGAGCCACCTCAGGATTCCTGAAGCTATACTTTGAAGTTCCCTGAAAGCCCACCTCAAATTTAATGAGGTCTTTCTCGGGCTGCCTGTAAGCCACCTCAGGCTTCCTGAAGAGCCACCTCAGGCTCAGTGAGGTCCACCTCAGGCTCAGTGAGGTCCACCTCAGGCTCAGTGAGGTCCACCTCAGGCTCACTGAGGTCCACCTCAGGCTCACTGAGGTCCACCTCAGGCTCACTGAGGTCCACCTCAGGCTCACTGAGGTCCACCTCAGGCTCACTGAGGTCCACCTCAGGTTCACTGAGGTTCACCTTAGGCTCACTGAGGTCCACCTCAAGCTCACTGAGGTTCACCTCAGACTCCTTGAAGGTCCATCTCTGGCTTTATTTAAGGTTGCTTGCAGGATCACCTTAGTTCCTTGTAGGGCCGCCTCATGGTCCCTGCAGCACCACCTCAAATTCCGAGCTAGGCTCCCTGAAAGGCAGATTAAGATTTCCTGCAGGATCACCTCTGGGTCCCACAAAGAACACTTAAGGCTCCTCCACGGAGGTACAGCAGCTGTACTACCATTTGACACCTAGTTCAACCCCCCCCCCCCCCACAAAAAAAATAAATTCACTTTCGCCACAGAAGAATTAAAATGTACCCGAGTGAGGCCTTGGTAAGTTGGCGCACACTTTGGCAGTATGGATGTTACTAACGACAAAATGTGGATGGAAATCGGAAAAAATTCAATATGAATCGCTATCAATTTTTTTTCCATAATTTTAAAACTTCTTGTTATGAAGACTTTGGATTTTTTCCTGGTTATCGTTTGGATGTAAATTTCTTGGGTGCCAATTGCACATTATCAATGACTCATTTGGGTGTGTTATAAGTTAATTAACACGACGAAAAAATTATTTTTATGTAAGACTATCCACATACCACATATTTTCCCTGCTACCGAGCGAATATTTGATGTTTTAACACAGCAGTGACTACCTTTGATGTTTTGGGCTTATACATTACTTATAGTTGATGTTTCTAACTACTTCCGAGAATATATCGTATGTTTCACTCAAGACGAACCTTACATTTTGGTTATTCCCCTCAAACGATACATGAGGCTTCGATGTAGCTTTGCTCTATGATTTTTCAACTTCTCAAAATCTGCATTTTATCTACTTTTATTTTCAACTCTTTAGTAAATTCGACATATCGCTCTTTTCTCTTTTACAAGATACCCGCTGCTTCGTTTGTCCTGCATTATCTTCGCCAGCATTTCATCGTATGCTATGCCTGCGCGAGCACTTTGTCGGTAGCTAAGCCTCGGTGTTCGATGTCGCAATAACCACTGTTAAACGTTTAATAAACAGATTTGTATCTGTTTTTAGGAAAAGCCAATATCAAAACGACGGAGCGGTGCAAGTTGTATACGAGACTTAAATAAAGAGGAAATGAGCCAAGCGATCAGTGAAGTAATGTCTGGGAATCACAGTGATGTGCCCAGGCAGTGTACAGTTGGAAATGTAGAAAATAATCGAGAACTTCCCATAGACCTTAGCATCCACCATCCTAACACTGACAACAACATGGCAATCACTACTCGTGATGAACAGCAACAGGAGAGTGGGAGGTCTTCTTCCTCAGTCACAACTCGTCCCCCCAGACCAAACCTACCCTTACCAAGCCGATCCTCCCTCAACATCCTCCCCACGCTTCAAATCCCCACCTTACTGAGTCCTTCGGAGGATGACATGCCCTTAATGCCTACGAGGCGCAGGGGCAAGTATGAGCTACCAGAGATCATTGAAACGCCTGATGAGGAAGACAAGGGCATCCGTATGTTTCTGCAGCGACGTATAAGCATCGACTGCAAGGTATTTAAGGTCGCTCTTCGTGAGGAGAGGTGTCTGGGCGAATTGTCATAAACAAATAAAATGAAATGAAGTATTTGGCATTTTAATACGAGCTTTACCAAAAATAGAAAGCCTTACAAATTTAACATGTTATTAAATAACTACCTTGGCTAACATCAAGTATATATAACTTCCTTATATCATTTTTCATTATCTATAAATGCATACAAAACAAAGTTTGTCTCATTGTGAAGGGTTTCACTGCGGCTTTCATTACCACTGCTGACGGAGAGCGACCATACAATAGTTCTAGGTAGTGACCCCTTGTGTGTGTGTGACGGCCTCGGCTCAATAGTCCTCTATAGGGCTTGAAATGTAACAAAAATTGATAGTAACTGTTATTTTTACTGTTTAAGTAACAGATTGCTAAGACAATACATCATAAGAGAAGTTAAAAATCATGTCATATAATTGTTTTTTGATATGGTTTAGTTTAGGTTAACCTTTTGCTAGCAGTCGAATTTTTTTTTTTTTCTGCTGTTTGGTAAATTGTTGTTCACGGTGATGAGTGGCTGATTATTTACCTAGGAAACTTTCGTGCTTAAATTACATTGCTCAACTCACTATACTCTCTAAACGAAGATGAACACCTTATTTCCTCTTATTGATACATCGCATAAGCACAGCTTATTTACCATGCTTATATATGGGTGGCAGCTTCATTCATTTATGTCACTGCGTTCCTGCCACACTTCTAACACAAACCCACGGAGAATCTGATAACCACTCAACAATATATACATATATATATATATATATATATATATATATATATATATATATATATATATATATATATATATATGTATATATAAATATATATATATATATATATATATATATATATATATATATATATATATATATATATATATATATATATATATATATATATATATATATATATATATGTCGTGCCGAATATGTAAAACTGGTCAATTAGCAAGAACTCATTTAAAATTAAGTCCTTTCTAAAATTTTCTCTTATACGTTTAAAGATATATTTTTTTCATTAATGTTAATGAAAAAATTTTTAATTTTGCTCCAAAAGAATCTTAGAAAACTTGCCTAACCTTATTATAACAAGAACAATTTATTTTAGCCTAACCCAACTAAATATATTTTAGATTTGTTTACAGTAATTTAATACTAAACAAACACAGTGGAATATATTTTTTTCGTTAGGTTCAGAATGATTTTGGCGAAATTATTGCATACACAAATTTTCACTTGTCCTATATGGCAAGATGAGCGTTGCTATTTAAGCCAAGATGGCAAGTTCTGCCTATTCGGCACGACATATATATATATATATATATATATATATATATATATATATATATATATATATATATATATATATATATATATATTATATATGTGTATATATTAAAATATATATATTAGTGTACCCACGAACGAGTGGTATTGATCATTAAAAACACTGCGAATAGCCAAGGAATCGAACCCATGCTGCTTTGGCTAGCCTCATGGTGAGCGACAGACAGATGACGCACTAGTCCACGGGACCACACAATGCTCAAGAATGACGCATCCAGCCAAGCTAGATGTTGTACCCGTTATCCGAGAACATACGGTGGTGTGGATGCGTTTGAGATAATTTCATTCTATTAGTACACCAAACAGGGAGAAGAATGAAATTAGCTCGGAGGCATCCACACCACCGTATGTTCTCGGATTACGGGTACAACATCTAGCTTGGCTGGATGCGTCATTCTCGAGAATTGTGTGGTCCCGCGGACTAGTGCGTCATCTGTCTTTCGCTCACCATGAAGCGAGCCAAAGCAGCATGGTTTCGACTCCTTGGCTAGTCGCAGTGTTGTTAATGATCAATACCACTCGTTCGTGGGTACAACAATATATATACACACATATATATATATATGAGCAAGCGACTTCGGATATGTAAGGACGTAATATCATGTAAAAAAAATTATATTAATTTGGTATGGCTTAATTTTATTTTTTAATTTAAATATTGATATATTGGCATCAACTTTATGACATGAGAGGTTTTGAGGCAGCTGGACAATCAATGGGCGGCCCGGCATTAGCCATGGCAGATACTGTGGCCACAACTCCTGCCAGTTGTAATGCAGTGTTGTAAGAAGACACTGGGACGCAACATTGTATAACACTCATTTTTTTATATAATTCATGTTAAGCGCTAAAGTCATGTGGGTCATTCAGCTTAAGACGTAATGGAGGCTCGATCCTCTGTCTGTTGAGCACGAGACAAACGCGCTTCCTATTAGCACGCAGCTGATGTTTAACACTGGTGTTAAGAATGAGAGTGACTTTAATATGGTAGCAGCTGACCATGACTTGAGGCAGAGTCCAGTAACTTTTATTACCGGTAAATTTTGTTAGCCATAAATATTGTCAGTAGTAAAGAAAAGGTTTCAATCCCAGGTTTTGCGATTAGTGTATTGTGAACCCATATTGTGAACCCATATCCGTCCTGTGGACGGTTCACAGTAGTGCATCTGGGTTTAGATCTACAACTGACTATCTTGACATATTACAAGCTATCTTGACATATTACATTGATTATTATACTTTCTCTCTATATATTCCTCAATAAGTGGACGATAAAACACAAGGTGCTCAAGAAAGTGACCATAGAGCTGCCACATACTTTACATTTGGTTTTTTCATCATCTGTGTTGCCAAACTGTAATTACAACATCAGTCAGTCAGTTCACATTGGAAGTTGCTCCATATGCATTCTTATCTACGTTCATATTATCATAGTGGATGATAGATCTACTCAGGCTTGTAACTACATTCCTATTATATTCAATTTCATTATTTACTTCTCTCCTAATATTATTCCTAATGCTAGACCGGGCGAGTAGACACTTCGAAGTGAGCTGCAGTAATGAAAGTTTTCAGCCAGTGAATTTAACTGTGCCGAAGAAAAAGAATGAATTATGTGTCAGAAGGTTTGTGAACATCAAGGACTGGCAATCATAATATAAAAAAGAGCTGATATTTCCAGAGTGCAGGGTAGTATATTAATTATAAAGACTTCACGAAACACGCAAAGAAACTTAATGTACATCACATCGTAAAAGGATAACTCTCATGAGATATGTATTAAACAGTTTCTTGCTGAAGTATATAACTATTGGCCCAAAACAGGTCACTCACATTTACGACCCCTTGGAAACCACACCAGGGCAGTGTTCCTGACGTCGGATCTACCCGCACATTTACACATACATAGCTTGTCTCTGAATAATTTTCATTTCTTCAGTTAGGTAAAAGGACACAAATACAACAGTGACATTTTATTGTTCAGCCGACGCTGAGTCTTCAGAGTTTCAGGATGTAGCAAGTGATTGTAAGATTTTTAAGATTCTACATCTTCTCATGGCATTAACAGTCTCACTAACACTCTTGTACGTGCGAGCAGTAAACTGATAAAAGGCATTAAACTAAAAAAATGTAGGAAATTTCTTCTTTTCATTTATTTTGGCAGCCACGTCATCCATAAGGATACTAGTTAGCTCTTGTTGTATCCTTGTCAACTTGTGATTAATAATAGTTCAATCTTCCATGATTCTCTAGGATTTGATTTCTTCTCCAGGATGCTCCTAAGATTGAGGTGATAAAAGATAAGTCACCTGAGCGCCGAGGCTCTCAGGCCACAGGTTCAGGACCTCCCAGCCGGAGAGGTTCGCTCATTCCTCCCGAGGATGGCGCTGGTGGGCGCAGGCCATCCCTACTCATCGCGGACGAGGTATGTGCTAGACCCTCCCGCACGTGTTCATCCCAATATTCATGATCCCGATCACAGTAGCGTAATATTAATCTTAATAAAAAAAAAAAGCAATTTCAATGAAATGTTTAACAATGAATTATTTTCAAGTCAATGTTAATGTGAAGGAATATTTATGTGACTGTAAAAAGTTATATATGTATATATATATATATATATATATATATATATATATATATATATATATATATATATATATATATATATATATATATATATATATATATATATATATATATATATATAATGTTCATACGTCACGTTATAAGTATCTATGGATCGGGTGTCATATTACCTTCTATTCATTCATCTTATACAAATTCTTCTTAAAGTCTTTTAATTTGTTTTGCATTATATAAGTCATGATTATATGGAATTAAATTTTCTCGTCTTTTGAAAAAAAAATTATTCATGATATATATTTTGATAATAAATTGACTTCTCTTCTGCTCTTCTACATTTATTTTTCTGTTACGACTAAAGCTTCATATTATGACTGTTTCCTTAATGTTACCCTAACAAAACCCTTCTAGACAACTCATACAAGTAGACTTACACACACACAACCATTGTCGCTGCCTGAGGTGACCACTCAGTCATATTGATCCCGGCATCACGGTGACCCATGACCCCTAGATCATGGTGATCCTGAGGTCATGGTGAATGCAAGGGCCACTGAAACCACCCCTTGGCCCTTGTGGCCATGGTTTTTCATGACCTTACAGTTCTGGTAATCCTGAGGTGTTAGTGGCTCCAACGTCCTAGTGACATCAAGGTCATTTTTAACCCTGAAATTCTATTGGCCAAGGTCTTCGGTGACCTAAGATACTAAACATTGTGTTTTAAACACGAATGATTTCATGGTTATCCCAGCCTACGGTGGAACTTGAAACGTTAAGTCGCCGCAGGGGCCTGATGACCTGTGGCATCCTCAAGCTCACGTATCATGACCTAAGATGAGAGCGCGACATTGGTTCCTAAATGCAAAGCGCCGGAAAAGAATACTGACTTTCTGATCGGAGAATATGTGTATATACATTCATTTATTTATATATATATATATATATATATATATATATATATATATATATATATATATATATATATATATATATATATACATATACGTATATATATTGTAGCTGTTTAATTTCAATCCGCATACCCAGAATTTCCACTACATATAACCAGGTTGGTTAAATTGATCTCTTTATGTGTGACAAGAAATGTTATTAAAATTCTTAAGATTGATTATCCTATCTATTGTAATCAATAACCAAAAAGACAAGGAATAAAATCTGTTATTTTCTTCTTTCAGTTACCTTGTCTTGTTGGGAAATGATTGATTAGTTAAAGGCTGTATCTAGTTATATATGTTAAAAAATTCTTGAAATTGCTACCACTCGAGTCCTGAACTTCTGAGAGGCCAGGTATCATGCCGCATAATTTATGGTATTTGACCTCTAAGATTAAATTCTTAAAGATGCTTAGTGGGAGGGTGTCTTGAGCTGCATGTATCGCGTTCTTCCCGATCAAGACAGCAGTATCATTTCCGGCGTCCACTTACTAGAACTACTCTGGCAAAATAACAAATTCTGGAGCCCAACGGAACTGGGTGAATCAACAACTTGCTTGTCACAGTCCAAAACCTTCGTGGGCGCCGTCATTTAAATAACCAAAAGAAAAAAACTATTCTAAATACAATATAATAATAAATAAACAATATACTGCGCGGCTAAATAAAAAAATATGATATAATTAAAGTTTTTACATTTTCTTTCAGAATGACCTGACATTATTGAAAATGTGATAGTGTAATTTCCCCCTTGCCTTCCAGCGTTACCAGAGACATAATAACCCTGGCAGTTTTCTCTCAGCAGGTGATAGACACTCCAGCAGTCTCTTAAGGTTAAACCTCAAAATTGTTAAACTGATCATAGTTGATAATTCATTTTCTTTTTTACCCCAAATAATCCAATACTTAGGACGACTTCAGCTGGTTTTTTGTAAAAAGAGCAAGAATTCCAGCGACGTTCTAAGTTATTGTTACAAAGGTTATTTTCTCCCCATGAATTAAATCATAACATAAATCGAACTAAACATCCCCATTCCAATACAATATATGAAAATAAATATAAACTGTAATAATATAGGCTATATGAAAGCCATAAATGTAATATAAAATCACGAAAAATAATCCTGGAGCAATAACTCAAATGCTGCCCTCCATAACCACCTACTTACTACGATTTAATAAGTTTAATTCGTTTTCTTTGAACATTTACTTCTTATTTCCGCTCAAGAATTTTAAATGTTCCTTATTATGCCTTTTACCTATATACTCTGTAGTACACAAGCCTTAGGACTGGCTGGTTTAATAGGTCTGAAGCCTATTTGCTACACAAAAGTCATTAAGGCTGCATGTCACCTGTACAGTATATAGCCAATAAATATTGCTTTAATCCCTGAAATAGGGACTGAAGCAATTCTAAGTGTATATACCTTTGCGCCTTATATATTGTGTATAAATGTATTGCATTATTAATCCTAATTATTTATGGTATTTTTTTATAAAATATAATTTAAAAATATGAAATATATATCAGAGAAAACGAGTATCCTTAAATAAATGACAAAATTAGTGTAAAGTATACGCGTGGCCGCCGCGCTCCGTCTTCATAACAGTAGGACTAACGGTAAGGATTCAGTTCATCCGTGCAAATTGAGTCCCGGGAAGCCTGGAGGTATGTTCAACAAACTCACATATATCTATAAAGTGTAAACAAGATCTCCACCTATACATATCATGCAGACTTATCATAGACTGGAGACGCGCATAGCATGAAAAATTGCTCATCCGTTATAGAACTCATCCAGATACCCACCTCGTGCCTCTACAAAAAGCTATTCGGTGAATGCCTTGCTGCGTAATCATACAGACATCCATAGTTAGGAGCAAGACCAATATAAAATAATAAACTTATCTCACTTTTGACCTGCGAAGAGCGTTCATGCAGGATGGAACTTTTCATAGAGGTAGTGAGGTACTGGTGTTGTGTTTCATGAAGGTAGATCCACGTGAGAGCATTAAGTACGTGTTCTCTGTTTTACGAGTATTTCTCACATAACAGAAATGGCATCTTTAAGGGAAGTCACAAAAAATCATGAATTACAACACTTGCTTTGTTTCTCTCACGCGATCAGTCAATTGTACCTCATTAAAAATACTGTTTTATGTGTTGATGTCACAGCTTATGTTCCATATATTTCTTTAAAAAATTTTCATTAAATTTCAAATCTTTCTCTGAAAATGAAGGAGTAGTCTAGTTGGAGTTCCGCAGTACTGTGAACTCCCACAGAACTCCTTTATTATGGGATTTTTTTTTGCAGTCACACCGTAAGAATTTATATTCAGGACTTTATGCTTTTGTGGGCAACCGCACTGTAAATTATCTGTTCATAATGAGTTTTTTCAAGTACTTTCAAACTCATCCTGTGACACCAACATGAAGTAACCGTGAGGATAACCATAAGAAGTCAAATTTTCAAGAACTTCTTGACATCCATCACCCACCCTGACGTCTTTTGACGACTTCCTTCAATGTTTTTGATATGTTTACGTGTACACTGAGTATATTGGATACCGCTCTATGATGCTACAAAATCTATCGTTCCACTACTATCAGTGTAATTATGTATCATGTGTCCCTGGGTGTATGACTGTAGTAAACAAGCAAACCCCTGAGCTCTTCATGTTCCCAGTCTTTCAGCAACACTAATTTTTTGTCCTCGTCAAAGATATTACACCAAATATGTCCATCTTTCTTGACTTCGCAGAGTTCTTTGTCTTCTTCTGATTACCATTACATGTTTTTTGTAGGCAGTGATGTCCTCAACCTCAGAATCCATCAACATCCATCTCATCATTTTTGTGATAAGTTTTTGTATTTAGACCTTTCTTATACATTTGTATGTTGTATTTTAATTACACGTTGTTTTGTTTGAACACATTTTCTGACAAGTAAAGCAAGATCCCTTACCTCTGTCCCCTTTGTTCATCACAATGGTATTTGCAACAAAGTTGTACCTGGGTTTATACAGAAAGATCTACAATTCATAGTGTTACAGTTCTACAATTAAACATCTGCTGAGGCACTTCTCCCACTGTATCTTCGCATTGTTCTATTCCTCATGGTGATATTCTTACACTCACTCTCTCACATCAGTACGCTGATACTCTCACACTCACATCAGTACGCTGATACTCTCACACTCACATCAGTACGTTGATGCTCTCACACTCACATCAGTACGTTGATGCTCTCACTCTACTCATCATTATGTTGATTCTTTCAAATATTCTCAAACCAGTAGCTGATACACTTACACACTCTCACACCAGTAGCTGATACACTTACACACTCTCACAACAATATGTTGATATACACTTACAAATCAGTGTTCAAATATTCTCGCTGACACCTGCATAAACTCGCTGCTACTCTCACATCAGTACGTTAATGTTCTCACAATCACATCAGTAGGTTATTGCTATCATATTCGCGTCAGTACGTTATTGTTCTCATACTCATATCATTACGTTGCTGCTCTCGTAGATCCAAACTCTCACTTTCAAAACTATTGGTTACAGTGACACCTTTATTTCATAGGCACAACGAAAAGCACGTCCTGGAGAAGAAACATTGGAATTTAAGGTAAAAATGGAGGAGTATATTTCCCTTAAAATGTCCCAAGTATTACCCTCACTGATTTTCTTTCCTCCATGTCGGTTTTAGATTTTTGATTCAACACCCTCCTACTATCCCCTGAATTGTTTCCATTAATTTGTGAAGTTTAAAAAAAAAAATAGCGACTTCACGTATGTCATTAACACCACCATTCACCTATACACTAACTCAAAGAATAAATTTTTGCACTGAGATACCAATGTCTGGGTGTATATTTCCATTTGTTCGCTCCATCTCTCCTCTTGGTCACTGTGACGTCATAAGAACCTATGCATCAACCTGAATAAATATATTTTTTTAAAATATCACCTAAAAGAGTGTTACATCATGAATGCCTTTAAAAATTAAACTCTGCAATGAGAATTCTTCCTTTTCCAATGCCTATTAAATTCATCGCATTTTTTTAAATTCTGCTACGTATATGTTTTTTAAGCTTAAACACTGATAAGATGTCGTTATTACTCCCTTTATTCTTGCTTCCATTATATGTTATGTTTATTATTTTTCATTTTGTAATTTCTGTATTAAGGAGTTTTTCTTTGGTACTGGAAAGTTCAAAATGATTTTCTACAGTAAGTTTTCATTTATTTTTAAGTATTCACAGACAGTTTTGATACTGTAGATAGCTCTTAATATTATTTAAACAACTTTTGCAAATTTTTATGCATTATGGTTTTAAATAAAGTCTTTTGCAACTCATAGTCACAACATAATAATAGTAACACTAATAATAATAATAATAAAAATAATAATAATAATTATAATAATTTATAAAACTCAAATCTAAAATACTGTACATTTTATGTAATAAATTCATCAGTAAGATACCTCACATTTTGTATATTGTACAGTCCATGTGATGAATTCATCAATTAATTCCTTTTTCTAGCTATGTCTTTCTTTCCTCTTTACACACAACATTTATTATTGCATTAAGGAGCAACACACGCAACACACACTATATCTCCTTATGAAGAAACACTGGTGTGGGCTTTGAGTAGTTTATTAATTTGTGTTGATTAAATTTATTGAGTTTAAGTTTTGTTGACTATACGAGGGTAATTAAGGCTCTGTGTAACCCGTTAATCATTAGTCAAGAATAATAAATAGGGATTAAGATAAATTCTCTATATATACACTATATATACACTGTGTGATATACACCTTTTGTGAATTTATCTCTTGTTAAATTTGCTTATTATTACTCGAACTCAAAGTTTAACATTTTGGTTAAATTATTCTTTTAAAAACTTATTTGGCCCGTCAATATTTATATATTATTAGCTTGATCTGATTATTTAAACTGGCTTGGATAATTTGCTTTAGATTATGCTTTGTTTATCGAAAGCATTATGGGTTAGTTTAACAAGTGCTCAATACAGGTGTTCCAAGTCTACGTACTTCTAAGTAAGTTTAGTCATTTGTGTATAGTAAAAACTGCATTAATGTGGTTCATTTATAGTTTAGTTTATTTGATTGGATTTAAAACTGAATTTACCAAAGCTTACCAGGCAAAACAGGCATGACTGAAAGGGGCAAAGGTGCACAGTCATAACAAAGTTATAACAAAGGTACATAGTCATAACAAAGTCATAACAAAGGTACAAAGCCACTCGTCAACTACGTGACAAAAGCCATTTTACTGAAATCCACCCAAAGTAATCAGGCTACTTATCCTCTTTTCACCTCTTTCAATCTACCAACAATTTTTTTCACTGTTCTATCCTATCCTACTCATTTTCCTCCAAATTCTTGCCAACGATCGTATTGCCTACCCAACAAAACAAGCTTGCCCACACACCTGGCTAGAAAAACACGAAATGTTTGCCTATCTTGAATGTTCTTACTAGAGACCGGTTTCCAATATTATGGTTGGAACTCTAATATGTGCACAATGAACTCACTTTCCAAATATGATACGAGAAACCTGTCATAATTCACAGAACATTTGAGAAATCTCACGATTAA
>NC_091321.1:32080014-32117514 GCF_038502225.1 Cherax quadricarinatus | reverse complement strand
AATATCAACTCCATAACGCACTGAGCCTCACTACAGATCGTATGATGCATTGTAATCGCAACAGTTTTTAAGAATATCGCTTTGTGGCCTGGTTACCTCACATCTTGACCTGTTCACATGGTAAAGACAATTAATTGGCCGTTAACCAAAATTTCTTCTCGTTTTGTCACTCTTGTAGTTAAAGAGTGTTACTATGTCAGCAAGAAAAGGAGGAACCTGGGACATTCGTGTTATCTTACTGAGCATGATAACTTGGCCTAGCGCGGGCTGAGGCAGCTCTCGTCTCACATTTTTATTACCATTTTCTTTATTAGACTAAGTCGCTGGTACTGGCTATCCATCTTATGGTTCCAGACGTGCTATTTAAGTAATCTGTCAGTCGTGTAGAGGCTGGTATTTCTTAAAGAAAATCTGGTAAGAACAGTGCGTTACGAACCATGCGGGTTTAGTATTTATTTCTGAATTCAGTAAAAGGAATAATAATGAATAAAATATTATTTACCATGATATACCAGCCACCTAGAATCTAACCCAAAAACGACTTAATATACAGCGAGTTCTTTAGCAATACTTATTTCAAAGCTCATCACTGTTCAATAAAGACAAATCATCAATATCACTACGCTATATCATTTGGCCTTTTCATCTGTAATAATTAAGATACGAATCGACCCTCGAAGGGGGTCTCATCTGACCTTCATTTACCTGACTGAACGGATGACACTGAAAACCCTATTAGAGTGTGATCATTCTAGCATGTGTTGACGCTTACTCATATCTTCTAAAATGCTGGAGATTCTCAGGGTATCGCTGGTATAATACACTTAGCTAATAACGTGAGAATGTATGATATTGTTCATCAAGGTAACAGCCCGAGCATACTTTTCTCTCCTGGTATTATGCAAACTGTACGCTCATAATATCCATTATTTTAGCAGGTATGGAAAAAAAGTGTAAACAAATGCGAGGATTGCCAAACTCTAATATGGTTTTCTGAGTTACCTGTTCATGGTTAGATCAGTGAATATTGAGTGTGATACAGAGACAACACTTAATTCATATTTTATTTATTCCATTTGAAGCGACCATGTGATACAGTGTAATGATCCTGGTATTTTGTCTTTGTTAAACAGTAATTCAACACATCTTTATATTAATATATTAAAGCTTTAGTTACAAGGAATTAATTACTTTTGAGCTTGAAATAAATTTTACATGCCTATATCCTAACAAGAATGACCAGCTACTGTTTTAATGACAAATGACAAGGCTGATATTATTGTTCCATTCCTTGCTGCTCTGTCTTTCAATTTCTTTGTGTTAAATGTATGAGGGTGAAGTTGTGTATGGTAGATATAATACAAATAAATTACATATATATATATATATATATATATATATATATATATATATATATATATATATATATATATATATATATATATATATGTATATATATATATATATATATATATATATATATATATATATATATATATATATATATATATATATATATATATATATATATATATATATATATATATATATATATATATATATATATATATTATTTATTTATTTATTGCGTGTGGTATAACTTCTTGCTATTTTCGTTAAATCAAGAATATTTTAGCTATGTCTTTCTGTTAAACGACTGTGGTTATTGTTCATATAAAAGTTTATATTATTTTCTGGTTATCTTCGTTTAATAAATAAATATTTAAGGCGTGCTAACACAGTTATGCTGGATGTGTTCACTCTGTGGAATTTTTATTTTTTATATACTTCGTTTAACAAGAACAAACTTTCGATTCCTCCTGAATAAATTCTTGGTTTAACGAAGCATTGACATCGAAGTTTCTGTATATAGCATTATAATTAAATAATGTAGGTAAAGTAGAATGAAAATATAGTTGCTGTTACCATAGATTTTAAATTTTCTTATACAGTATATTTAGATTTATAGAAACATTTATAAACGGTACAAAACCGTCTCTTCCTATTATCTGTGACTTTCATGTTCCATTATTTTTTTACTTCTTCATATTTTTTGATGATTTTTTGCAGTTCTTTGCAAGATATAAGAGACTTTTCTTTCCTATGTTATTTAAACATTTTTCAATAATAGCTTTGCTGACAAGTGGGCAAGAGGTAAGTTGGCAATCAATCAAACTGCCGCAGAAACAGAGATCCACCGGGAACATTTCCAATTTATCATATTTCTTTGCATCATACTTTCGTTCACACAATCTTCCTTCGTCACTGTCTCCGAATTCTTGATCTCCTTAGCGCTTTCTTAATCTCTCCCCTTCTTTTTAAATACTTCTCTCCTCCAGCATAAACGTTCCTGGTAAATCTCTAGCCACAAATGTAAAAAATCTAACACAAATCTGAATTTTTCGCGGGGCCTGTCTTCTTGGCACTCTCACGCACCATTCACTGCCTTCACGGCGTGGCCATAACCACAGCGTCGACGCCCGAGCAGTGACGTTCGGAGGCCCTCAGTGCAAGATGACGAGAAGATGGACAAAGCAAGTACCCCGCTCCGCAACATCGGTAATCCAGGACCACCAGTCATTGTTGACGTGCAGCAGAAGTACACAGCAGTTGAGGGTAAGATCATTTCACTGTACTTCTTATCAAAGAATGATTAATTCAATTTTCGATTCTTATCCCCAAGAACTCACCTTCATTTTTTTTTCAAAGAACGCCACACTTCTCCTTGTACATTTATTGACACATTTCTTTACTATTACGAACACTTCCTTTTGTATTATTATGGATAACCTTTTGCCTATACTATTATGCGTATTTTTCACATTCCCTGTACACAGTTTTCCGTGTATAATTTAAACAGAGTTCTCCCTGTGCTCTTATAAACACTTTACTCCTTGTACAATTATCAACACTTTTCTTCCTTTACAATATATTATGAGCACTTGTTCCTGTAATATTATGACCACTCTTCTCTCTCTACTAGAATGGACGAATTTTGTTGGCTCACTACTGTTGTCATTCAAATTGTGTTCACTTTTATATATATATAGATATAGATATTTATATATATATAATATATATATATATAATATATATATATATATATATATATATATATATATATATATATATTATTTTTTTTTTCAACAAGTCGGCCGTCTCCCACCGAGGCAGGGTGACCCAAAAAAAGAAAGAAAATCCCCAAAAAGAAAATACTTTCATCATCATTCAACACTTTCACCACACTCACACATTATCACTGCTTTTGCAGAGGTGCTCAGAATACAACAGTTTAGAAGCATATACGTATAAAGATACACAACATATCCCTCCAAACTGCCAATATCCCAAACCCCTCCTTTAAAGTGCAGGCATTGTACTTCCCATTTCCAGGACTCAAGTCCGACTATATGAAAATAACCGGTTTCCCTGAATCCCTTCACTAAATATTACCCTGCTCACACTCCAACAGATCGTCAGGTCCCAAGTATCATTCGTCTCCATTCACTCCTATCTAACACGCTCATGCACGCTTGCTGGAATTCCAAGCCCCTCGCCCACAAAACCTCCTTTACCCCTTCTTTCCAACCCCTTCGAGGATGACCCCTACCCCTCCTTCCTTCCCCTATAGATTTATATGCTTTCCAAGTCATTCTACTTTGATCCATTCTCTCTAAATGACCAAACCACCTCAACAACCCCTCTTCTGCCCTCTGACTAATGCTTTTATTAACTCTACACCTTCTCCTAATTTCCACACTCCGAATTTTCTGCATAATATTTACACCACACATTGCCCTTAGACAGGACATCTCCACTGCCTCCAACCGCCTCCTCGCTGCTGCATTTACCACCCAAGCTTCACATCCATATAAGAGTGTTGGTACTACTATACTTTCATACATTCCCTTCTTTGCCTGCATAGATAACGTTTTTTGACTCCACATATACCTCAACGCACCACTCACCTTTTTTCCCTCATCATTTCTATGATTAACCTCATCCTTCATAAATCCATCCGCCGACACGTCAACTCCCAAGTAACTGAAAACATTCACTTCTTCCATACTCCTCCTCCCCAATTTGATATCCAATTTTTCTTTATCTAAATCATTTGATACCCTCATCACCTTACTCTTTTCTATGTTCACTTTCAACTTTCTACCTTTACACACATTCTCAAACTCATCCACTAACCTTTGTAATTTTTCTTTAGAATCTCCCATAAGCACAGTATCATCAGCAAAAAGTAGCTGCGTCAATTCCCATTTTGAATTTGATTCCCCATAATTTAATCCCACCCCTCTCCCGAACACCCTAGCATTTACTTCTTTTACAACCCCATCTATAAATATATTAAACAACCATGGTGACATTACACATCCCTGTCTAAGACCTACTTTTTCCGGGAAGTATTCTCCCTCTCTTCTACACACCCTAGCCTGAGCCTCACTATCCTCATAAAAGCTCTTTACAGCATTTAGTAACTTACCACCTATTCCATATACTTGCAACATCTGCCACATTGCTCCTCTATCCACTCTATCATATGCCTTTTCTAAATCCATAAATGCAATAAAAACTTCCCTACCTTTATCTAAATACTGTTCACATATATGCTTCAATGTAAACACTTGATCTACACATCCCCTACCCACTCTGAAACCTCCCTGCTCATCGGCAATCCTACATTCTGTCTTACCTCTAATTCTTTCAATTATAACCCTACCGTATACTTTTCCTGGTATACTCAGTAAACTTATTCCTCTATAATTTTTACAATCTCTTTTGTCCCCTTTCCCTTTATATAAAGGGACTATACATGCTCTCCGCCAATCCCTAGGTACCTTCCCCTCTTTCATACATTTATTAAACAAAAGTACCAACCACCCCAACACTATCTCCCCCCCTGCTTTTAACATTTCTGTCATGATCCCATCAGTTCCAGCTGCTTACCCCCTTTCATTCTACGTAATGCCTCACGTACCTCCACCACACTTACATTCTGCTCTTCTTCACTCCTAAAAGATGGTATACCTCCCTGGCCAGTGCATGAAATTACCGCCTCCCTTTCTTCCTCAACATTTAAAAGTTCCTCAAAATATTCTCGCCATCTACCTAATACCTCCCTCTCCCCATCTACTAACTCCCCTACTCTGTTTTTAACTGACAAATCCATACTTTCCCTAGGCTTTCTTAACTTCTTTAACTCACTCCAAAATTTTTTCTTATTTTCATTAAAATTTCTTGACAGTGCCTCTCCCACTCTATTATCTGCTCTCCTTTTGCACTCTCTCACCACTCTCTTCACCTTTCTTTTACTCTCTATATACTCTGCTAGTCTTATAACACTTCTGCTTTGTAAAAACTTCTCGTAAGCTACCTTTTTCTCTTTTATCACACCCTTTACTTCATCATTCCACCAATCACTCCTCTTTCCTCCTGCCCCCACCCTCCTATAACCACAAACTTCTGCCCCACATTCTAATACTGCATTTTTAAAACTATTCCAACCCTCTTCAACCCCCCCACTACTCATCTTTGCACTAGCCCACCTTTCTGCCAATAGTCGCTTATATCTCGCCCGAACTTCCTCCTCCCTTAGTTTATACACTTTCACCTCCCTCTTACTTGTTGTTGCCACCTTCCTCTTTTCCCATCTACCTCTTACTTTAACTGTAGCTACAACTAAATAATGATCTGATATATCAGTTGCCCCTCTATAAACATGTACATCCTGGAGCCTACCCATCAACCTTTTATCCACCAATACATAATCTAACAAACTACTTTCATTACGTGCTACATCATACCTTGTATATTTATTTATCCTCTTTTTCATAAAATATGTTTTACTTATTACCAAATTTCTTTCTACACATAGCTCAATTAAAGGCTCCCCATTTACATTTACCCCTGGCACCCCAAATTTACCTACTACTCCCTCCATAAAATTTTTACCCACTTTAGCATTGAAATCCCCAACCACCATTACTCTCACACTTGATTCAAAACTCCCCACGCATTCACTCAACATTTCCCAGAATCTCTCTCTCTCCTCTACACTTCTCTCTTCTCCAGGTGCATACACGCTTACTATAACCCACTTTTCACATCCAATCTTTATTTTACTCCACATAATCCTTGAATTTATACATTTGTAGTCCCTCTTTTCCTGCCATAGCTTATCCTTCAACATTATTGCTACTCCTTCTTTAGCTCTAACTCTATTTGAAACCCCTGACCTAATCCCATTTATTCCTCTCCATTGAAACTCTCCCACCCCCTTCAGCTTTGTTTCACTTAAAGCCAGGACATCCAGTTTCTTCTTATTCATAACATCCACAATCATCTCTTTCTTATCATTTGCACAACATCCACGCACGTAATATTTAATGGAAAGAGTTTTTTCTGTTCACTGTAAATAATCTGACATCATACGAGGTTTCAATCTCTCACCTATAATCGTTCACTGTTCACAGACCAAAACGGCTACATCGACCTGGTAGTGGAAGGCATCCCGGCGCCTACTAAGATCAAGTTCTTCAAGGGCATCACTGAGATCGTCGAGAGCGGCCGCTATAAGATTCACACGGAGGGTGAAACTAACACTATTACGCTGTGCATAAGGAAGACCAAGGCCAACGACGAAGATCACTACAAGGTTATCGTTGCTAACGAACATGGCGAAGACACTGCAGAAATGGACTTTTACGTCTCGGGTGAGAGAAAATATTTTTGTTTATGATTAGGATAAGCAAAATTTCCACGTTATATAGTTTGTCTGATATTTAGAAAAGACGAAAAGATATAATCAGTAGTTTATCGCCTGAGTTTGTTTCTACTCTCCTATACACTGGTTTTAATGCCTCCGTATCTCATCGTAACAGACGCAAGTGGCATGGATTTCCGTGCCATGTTGAAGAAAAAGAAATACGCTAAGTGGAAAAGAGATAACGAGGATCCAGACTGGGGTGAACTGAAGGAGACAGAGAAGGAGCAGAAGCCTCAACTCCGCAAGGTCGAGAGGGTAAGTTCCTCTCTAACCAGCTCTTGCCTCTTTAGCATAATGTAAATTTTTTTATGGTAGTGTTGATGAAGCAAGAGCGAAAAACTGTGCTTCCATAAGCGCATACCTGCAAAACTGTGACAAACGTTGTGAATAGCGACAACACATAAGCTGACGAGTCGTCAAAGTCTCGAACACTGGATACCTCTCTTGACCTTTTTCAAACCTCAATACTGACCTACCAGCTTTCATTATCCTTTACAGCTATATTCACTTTCCTTTCGTCTTCTGGAGAAGAGAAAACGAGAAGCAGCTTTACCTCCCGCCCCCTCCAACAATCCTTGTAACAGATGCTCCGTTACCAGGACTTCAGTGCAGACGGCCTTCGCGTCAAGTTAATTAGGAGAGATGCATGCCCTTTTTTTCCTTTAGAAAGAGAGTTAAATATCCTCTTAATAAATCCAGAGTTAAATTATGTTAAGAGTTTTAAACATAATATTAGTCAGGCATTCCCAATAAATCATTATTTAAAATCTAAATAAGCTCTTTCTGTTATAAATAACAAGCAGTAGAATTTTTACTTAGTTTTACTTGTGTTTTGATAATATTTTATTTAGTTTTGTTTAGTTTCTTCAAGACGATTGTACCTTTTTATGATACCTTTGAGAGTTAGCGCTTAACATCTGTCAAGCAGTAAGTATAGGCAGCCTCCTGGCTAACCTGAAATGGAGAGACGACCTACAACACAAACCGAAGTGCCATTACTGGTAGCATGACAAGAGGTGTGTTTTGTGTGTGTGTGTGAGGGCAGCTGCTAACTTGCTCTCTCCCTCCTTACACGACGTCACAACAGGAACCCACGCCAAGACTTAAGCCCCCGGAGCCAGGGAATCGAAAGCCATCGTTATCTGAGATAATTCCCGACTGGCCAACCCTGCAGGCCGTCAAACGTTCTAGGGTAAAGAAGGCGGCCGTAATCACCGACCCAGCGCTAACCTAGCCCTTTAATTCTCTCCTTTTTTGTAAACCAGTCCACGATTATCATGTGTACAGCTGTTCCTTGCTATCCATTATTTTATGTTTATCATTCAGAGCTTTCATTTTCTTTCGCTTCTAAATGCATTTATGTTAAGAATGATACTTTCTGCTATTTTTCTAGATGTGATAAATGACCCTTATTCATTGGATTCCTCATAATTGTACTTCTCCCTGTACCCTACAACCAGTGGCAATCTATTTATGGAGAAATTATATAACTACGATAAATAATAATTTTATAAATGTATATATATATATATATATATATATATATATATATATATATATATATATATATATATATATATATATATATATATATATATATATATATATATATATATATATATATATATATATATATGTATATATATATTGCTTTCTATACCTAAATAATATATTTATCTTTCAGTCATAAATAAAGTATTTTTGTATTTAATTACTAACGATGCGACAATGCAAGCCGGTATGGTCATCTTAGCCATTTCTAATTCATGTCTGATACTTGTGTAAACCATAAAAAATGACATGATAAATGTGATAATTCAAGATCGTTCATAGGATCAGCTGCTGTAATAATAAATAAAATAATATTAATAATCATATATTATTAAATTATATATTTTATACATAAATTCAACCTCTGAATAGAGAATGATTTCTTCTTCCTTACGCAAATTATGTTGACATTGCACATGGCCAAATTTCTCTCTCTAGTGTCTATATATCTATCTAATGAAAGACAATCGCAAAGAAGAGATCAAACAAATGCAAACCAAGCCACTCGGGGATGGAAAAATCTAGTTCTAGGCCTGTTGCACTGCTGCCGGCGCTTCATCAGTAGCTATTCAATACTGCAGTCGTTATATGAAATGAAAAATTCTCAGAGATGGGTAGGTAGTAAAGTGAATGCCATGTCCTGGCTCTAAAAACTCTAAGAGTCAGGACATAGAACCGACTACCTTGCCTACCTAACCCTGAAAATTTTCCGCTACAAATAAGGGAAGGGGCCAGGAAGTATGGTTTGAGCCTTGAAGCACAATAAGGTTGATACTGCGCCTTCAATCACGGCATCTGCGCCATAGAAGCCTCTCGGTATACCGTATTTTATACTATTTTATTAGTGTCATATGAAAGCAACATAGCATAATTCCTGATCAAGTGCAAAAGGTCTAAAGCTAGTTTTTTACCATATATATATATATATATATATATATATATATATATATATATATATATATATATATATATATATATATATATATATATATATATATATATATGTATGTATATATACATATATATAACTTTAGTAATACTTTCAGTTTTAAGTAAAAGTAAGTTTTATAATAGATTTAGAGGTGTAGGTGCAGGAAGCTTAATACCCAAACCCAGCCAACCAACGTCTTGGCCCCTTCCTGCATCTTGGTATAGGAACCCCTCTACCACAGTACCCCCTGCCCCCCCCCACTCCTCTTACTGTTCGCTTGAGTCTTTGCTAACCCGCTTGAGAAGTGTGATGATGCTCATCAATACATCATCTCCCTGCCCAGCCCCCGCCAGCCCTCAGCCAACTAAGACCACATTGTTTCTTTCTGCGGTGCAGGAGGGTGACCACCCCCGCAGGCAGTCACTCGCAGACCTTATCCCCGATTGGCCAAAACTTCAACACTGGACCGAGGTTTGGCAACACTGCACCGAGGTTTGGCACGCTTGAACAAGTGCATTCATTCATTCTTATTATATCAGCGCAAGAAATACCGTCTGCCTCTCTTATTTGATATGTATTATTCATTACTATTAATTATAGATTTTTTTATTAATGGACGGTATTAGATACATGCCCATGGAACGCAAAAATTATGTATCATTAATTACAACTATTAGTTGCGTAATCGTGCATTAAAATATATATGTAATAATCAAATACTTTAACCTATCAAGTGACCCAGTGACTCAGTGTCACTTACACGGGCACACCAACACTAAACAAATTCTTTAAATAAATATTAAACCACTCCTAAAATATGATTTATTTTAATTAAAAGTGGCCTTTTTCTAAAATATCAAATCTAAACATATAAAAATAAATACTATACACACCTTAAACCTATTCATAAACACCAGCCAACCTGGATAATTTTTGCATGTTTATGTATGATAAAATTGATCATGCACAGGCAACAGTATATCAACATTTCTTCCTTTGTTTCTTGTGTTTTAAAATAAAATTTACCTCTAATTGCAACAGTATCAGACATAACCAGATAAATTTTAATTCTTAACTTTATTAAATTATCACATTATTGCTGTACTTAGTTTCCTCTGGTAATGCATATAAAGAAGAAAAATGAGATACGCAACACTCATTGTAGGAAAAAAATAAATTAATCTCCACTAACTCAGGAACAAGGGAAGAAACAATTACTTCAAGACGCCATTAACTTTGGCAGATTTTTTTCCTTTTCTAGATGTGGCAGGATGCAGGCATGAGATAGATTTAAGGCATGTGTGCATGTTATATTCTTATATCTGTTCTCTCTCTTCTGTAAATATTGGTACCCTTTTGGGGGACGCTGGTTACAGTGTCTCCGCATCAGTATCGCCGTCATATTTATACGCACGTCCGCATGATCTTGATCTAGATGTGAAATAATCCATTATGATATTGTGTACTCATAGGCTGAGTCACAGTATGACTCTCTGTGACCCCAGGTTAATTATTATTATTATTATTATTATTATTATTATTATTATTATTATTATTATTATTATTATTATTATTATCATTATTATTATTTTTTATATTATTATTATTATTATTATTGTTATTACCACAACTATTACTACTATTATTATTATTATTACCATTATTCAGTATATCACTTATTCATAGCTAAATATTAGTTTTATTATTAATTGTGTCCCACCTGGATTATTGTGAAGGTTAAGACATTGTTAACGTATGTACCAAGTTAATAAACGTTTTCTGAGATGACAAGATTCACGTCATTGTTGAACATTCTGTCAGAATCTGTGTTGTGTGGGAAGCTTTCAGTAATGATCAACTTAATATTGTTTTTTTTCGTTTGAACATGGTTTTTTGAATACTCATTAACTCAGGCTACTTCTGCTCCGTGTATTTCAAATATACCAGTGAACCTCAGCCTAATAAACTCAAATTTATCCTTATTTATCCTAAATTAATTATTACTCTGGATAAATATACGCACGCCTAAGCACGTTAACTGTTATTAAGCATAATTTCACCTACGCAGGCTACCCACATCTTTGATAGGCTAAAGGACACAAGTGCAACTAATACGTGATTTTACTAAGGCAACGTTTCGCTCTCCAGGAGTTTTATCAACGATTTAACACGGCCCCCGGAGAGTGAAACGTTGCTACAATAAAATGTCACATTAGTTCTACTTGTGTCCTTTTAATTATCATATTGACGGTAATTCTACTAGCATTAACAAAGCTCCATCTTTGTTTAAATATGCATTGTTTTTCAAAATGATGATACAAGAAGTGCAAATCATGAAATTTTTGCATCATACAAAATTTCAGTATTAGGTTGGGAATTTTGTGGAAACTTTTCACTCCGTACAGTTTCTGGAATTGTGTTCATCATCTTAGCCTCGGAAATAAAAGAAAGAGAAATTTCGAAAAGGTTCATTGTGAGCACCATAGACGATAGAAATTTTTGTTTCTTAAGAAAAAAAATGATCATATGACCACTTAAAAGCGCTGGTTAATGAGTAACAGATTCCCCCCTCACTGATTCTCATATTATAACGTGATTATTATGACTTACATAGTTTTGTGTGTATGTGTGTGTGTGTGTGTGTGTGTGTGTGTGTGTGTGTGTGTGTATGTATGTGTGTGTGTGTGTGTGTATGTGTGTGTAACACAAAAGTGGAGGAAGACTCTGGTACTGATGACCAGCACAGTCTCACACCTGGCTCATACCGTCTTTCTTCTCACCCTCACCCTTGTGGCCGAGCAGAAGCAGGAGTCTTGGGTGAAGCCTCTGGTCGACCTCACCGTCAAGGAGGGCAAGGAGAAATTCGCTAAGTTCGAGGGCGAGTTCTCCAAGAAGGACTCCAAACCAAAGTGGTTCTTCAAGAAGGATGTGAGTAGCTGTGACTTAGTTTGATAGTACTTCTGTACATTATGTATGAAAAACTTAAGCCATAAAATTATGGATTATTCTATTTGAGAATCGGATTTAATCGCTAGATCTTGGATATTTTGTTTAAATATTACTCTATAAGAATTTACAGAATTGTCTTCTTATAAATGTCTTAATATCTATATTTACATGTTATCATAATTTTAATATCCGTCAGGAATTTATGTGAGGTTTAATCTCTATATTTCTCTATTTACAAGTAATTTATAATGCCTCTAAATTCAGTTAATAATGCAGATACACATGCTTGCGCTAGCGCGTGAGCGCACCCACGTACACACGCGTGCACGCTCACACACACACACACGGGGGCCAGGAGCTGTGGCTCGAACCCTGCAACCATACATTTCGCTGTGAAAGCTTTCTCTGAGAACTATAAATTATGAAAGGAATAAAATGCACATTAAGAACAGTTAGCCAGTGTAGGAGGAAAATGCCCGAATGGGAAATATTTCTATCCTTATCCCACAAGGATCACTACAATAGTTGTTAAGAGACACGTAAGTTCCTCCGTCTTCTGATATCATGTTCATTTTTTCACTATAATCAACCTTGTTCATAATTACTATCGCATTTACTCACATCTCTGCAATACACGAAACAGACGAGGCAAATGCTGTAGTAATTATGGACAAGGTGGATTATAGTGGAAAAATTAACTTGTTATTGGAAGACGGGGGAATTTACGAGTCTCTTAATAAGTACCCCTCTTAATAAGTACCCCTCTTAATAAGTACCCCTCTTAATAAGTACCCCTCTTAATAAGTACCCCTCTTAATAAGTACCCCTCTTAATAAGTACCCCTCTTAATAAGTACCCCTCAGCAGGTAAACACAAGTTACGTTTCATTTTTATTTCCCCTCCAAAGTTGTTGCTTATAACTTCAGAACACCTGGTGTGATCGCCATCAAATTTTCTCAGAGTTGGTGAATTCTAAACTGATGAAAGTTTTCGCAACTACTGGGAGAGGCAGGTGTCTTTCTGTCAATTTTATGAAGCCATACCTGAATTTGTTTTCCGTCTGGTAACTTGAGACAGTCTCTTCGATTGGCTTGGAACTTCCATTGCTGGCGTCTTCTTCTTAACAAAAACTTGGATTGTTATTGGCATGTGTGGGTTCCAGTTTATAATTTTAATAAAAAAACTGATGGATGTTATTTTACGTACAATAACTTATGAAATTTATTTTTAAGCAGCTTGCAACTTAAAGTGCTGGTTCGTGTTGTTATTTTGCTGTGAAAGTCCCATGTTAATTGAATAAGTATTAGTGCAATAACTAGAGTATCTTATTTTTCACTGAATATAGCTTTTGATATTGGTATATATTACTTAGTGGAAAACTCTGACTGGTGCTTGACTGAACAGGTGCCATCTGAAAAGTTTGAAGCCGGTAGGATTAAGCATTTTTAAGTTGTAAACAATAACTTTGGAGAATACAATAACTCTCCTGAGCATATAACCCTCTCTTTAATAAATCAGTAAAAAAAAATGTCTCGGTAAACTTGCAAATTTTATGGTCATAAAAAACGTGTTTTTTTTTCAATATTTCTCTGTTTTATTGTCTTAGATATATTCAGTTTCTAGTTCTCTAAAATAATGTAATATTTTTTTAAGAAACCATAATTTGTATACTTTCTATGATATACCAAGCAAGGAAGCCTATGTACACTGGTATGTACACTGGTATGTACACTGGCATGTACATTGGTATGTGCACTGGTATGTACACTGGTATGTACACTGGTATGCACACTGATATATACACAATCCATTCACAGTCTGGTGCTCCCTCTAAGGAGCAGTTAATTAAGGTTAGATGAACCGATGAGGCATTAAAAATTCTGTTATAAAAAACTATCATTTCAACTTTACCAGGTTTTTCAAGGAAGTTGTAAAATTGGTACCTGCAAATCCCAAAATTAATCTAAACCTTAATCTACGTAAGATAAACCAACGTTTCAGGTTTCAGGTTTGATGTCATCACAGTATGAATTTTCCAGGTTTATACTGAAACAAACTTGATCAATAATTTTGCAATGTAAAACTTACACATCCCAAAAATCAATGAGAACTGTTTGTTCAGCAAGATCCAGAGTTGCTGAAAGTCAGGAGTGTATCAGAAGAGGCGTTTCCAAGTGTTGCTGGTAATACATTAATTACTGGTTCGTCATAAGTGGTTAAGAAAACCGATAAGTTGAAGAATGAGACACTTATGAATCATGTAGGAGTCTTTATTGAGAAAATGGTTCGCCAGCCAGCGAACACATCGATTCTAGGCTGAGGGACTGATTATCTCAAACTCCTCTTTTTTTCCACCGTTCTTCTTTGTATTGGACTGATGAAGCCACTGGCTGGCGAAACGTTTCCTCAGTAAAGATTCGCAAATGTTTAATAACTATGTTAGTAAATTGGCATTTTACACCTTACAGGGTATCTGCGTATCCACATCACCCATTAATGACTGAAAACATTTAGAAGGGAATGGTTGCTCATTTTTTTTACAGAAATAAAAACATTTAGAAGGGAACGGTTGCTCATTTTTTTTGCAGAAATAAAAAAAATTCATGAAAGAACGGTTGCTCAATTTTTTTTACAGAAAAAAAATATTCATTAGGGAACGGTTGCTCAATTTTTTTACAGAAATAAAAACATTCAAAAGGGAACGATTTCTCAATTTTTTTTTACAGAAAAAAAAAATCATAAAGGAAAGGTTGCTCATTTTTTTACAGAAAAAAAAAAAACATTCATTAGGGAACGGTTGCTCAATTTTTTTTACAGAAATAAAAACATTCAGAAGAGAACAATTTCTCAATTTTTTTACAGAAAAAACTCAATTTGAAAGTCAAAATATTCGAATTGGCACTTATAATTAATCACAGGGCACTTGCAAATGCCAATAGTTGTAAAACGAACCTTATTCTGTTTACATCACCAGCAATGAAAGTTTCAATCCAATTGGATGAGTTCTTAAATTATAAACGAAAAGGTAATTAGTTTAATCACTTAAAGAAATTCTTTCAGGAATACTTAAGAAAATAAAAGATAATCCAAAAAGACTACGAAAAAAAGAGAGGTATATCCGACTAGAAGACTTGGAAAAAAGAATGACAGACAGATTTTGGATTTTATTGAAGAATATAAATTATGTAATAAAATATGGAAAATGTTGAAAATACTGAGAGAGAACTAAGACAACTACAGATAAATAATTGCCATAAGATCACATAAATACAGAAGTGAGAAGCTTCATAACATTTTTCAGATATAAAAATTGTGAGAGGTTCAAAAAAGTGCAGTTCTGAGAATAAGGTAGATAAAAATTGAAATATGCAGCGGTAATGCATAACTGCACCTAAGTAAATCATATCTAGAAAATGCAAATTTTTTCCAATTCTAAAATATATGAATTATGAAGACTGAAAATACTGTAAATGGCTCATTAGTTGAAAAGATTAAAGATGGAGATATATAACCGTAGATAAGATGAAAGGAGACGACTGTGCAAGCTCAACAATTTCACATATCTAAAAACAGATGTGATGGAGACATTACATCATCCAATATGAAGTTAAAAGTTGTGGCAAGTCCTATGACTCAATACCAACAAACTGGTTTAGGTAACTACACTTAAGTAATTAAACAATAAGAAACTTACCGTATTTTTACATCTCTCATAGGAGCTGTTTTCTGGATCCAAATATAAGTTCAAGTCTGAGGGCTGCGTACACAGCATTGTGATCAGCAAGCCTACAGTGGACGACATGGGAAGATACACGGTGGAGTGCATGGGTATCTCCTGCTCCGCCATCCTCACCGTCCAGGGTAAGTCTTCACATTTCACTTAAATATATCTTTGAATCCTTTACATTGACTCCATTTTTTTTTTCCAGTTTCAGAGTAAAGGTCAGTTGATAAGTTTACGTTCCTCCAGTGCTGAAGTCTGTCATGTTCCAACTGGCTGCATAACATTAATAATATAGAAACTTGAACGACTACTGAATTAACAAGTTTGTGATAGACTCCGAACTGTTGTCCCAGATCACACAGTATTCTGAAATGTTGTCTTATCAAACGTAAATTATGTCATGTCATTAACATTGACACGATTTTATTTCAAATGAACGAATATATTATACATTGATGGAGAGTGAGTGCATTCCGAAATGATGACTAATTAGTGCATGCTTTGTGCAATTAGGGATTAATATATTTCATTATAATGGGAGATATATTTCTGCATTACTGTTTTGATATTGAATTTATTTTAGCCTACACTTCCATGTTAATGTTTATTAATACAACTAAATGGCCCTATAACTTTTTCTTGGATTATTCTTTTTATATGGGCCCATTTTTCTGTTTTATAGGATACTGTGAACACTTTTTTTTCGAATTTCACACTATTTTGATGTTAAACAGAATAGCTCACTACTGATATTATGAAAATCTGGCACTGGACGGCTTCTAAGAGTGACATCTGTGGCATGTTTGGTGTCACTGCTGGCCCCTTTGACATGTAGGGTACCCAAACTGACGCCAAGGGCATTATGTCTAGTCAGTCACTGGCATTTTCTGTATGCGTCCGGATAATTACTTATGATGGATTGCTGTAACATCTATCTATACCGCTTGGATTAAATTTTGAAATATATCTGTTATAAGGATTTTAGGAAGGTCTTGGTATATCGCATCACTACTGTTTTATTTACAGTGACAAAGATTTGTTAAATATGAACGATTTCTACATAGGCCACGCTGATAAATTTTTATGTATGGTTCGCTAAATGTTGCCCAGTTCGAGTTACATGTATACATGAAATTATAAATTGCTGGATTTAGGCTTATTATTCGATAAATACTAGGAATAGATTTAAATATCTTTGTAATGGTCAGTGCTGTGTAATGTACAATTTAATCTTTGTCGTCCTTTAATGTTCTTAGAATCAAATCACAGAACGGGTGGAGCTCGAACCCAACACAGGAGAGTCCTATAGTCAACTGGGAAATGGTATGGTGATACCGACAAGATGTGGAAAAAGGCACTTATGTATAGTTCAGGACATTTATTAAAGGAAACGTTTCGCCACGATTGAAGAAGCATCTCGTGGTGAAACGTTTCCTGCAATAAATGTCTATAACTATACATAAGTGCCTTTTCCACACTTGTAGTCATGTTAGCATGGGCCCCACTGTGACAACAAGTGCAGGCTTTTACAGACGAATCCCACAAACAAGTGTGGTTAAACAGACTTGTCTGTGAGTTTTAGAACTCGCCTGCCATGAGTTCGATCACCACTCGTTCTGAGATTTGTTTGCAATTTTGTTATTGCGATTTCGTGAGTCATAAGTTTGGTTACGGCCATCCCTTTTAGTAATGATTGCTTTACCATATGTTTTAGATCCGTTCTCATCGCTAATTCTTATAAGTGATGTTTTCGCAAAGGAATAAGACAGAAATTAGCTAAAGTAAATGTAGAAGATTTTTTTATTGCAGTATCTGTTTCTTGATATAATCTGTTTGTTAATACAGTTCTCACAATTATCCTGCTTGGCCCCATTCAGCCTATCATGTCTAACATGGTTTCGTTCCTTCAGAGCCTGATCCTGACTACAAATTTGTGCGGCCTTTGCCTAAAAAGATCTCTAGCTACACTACCAAAGACGCAACCCTCGAGGCTCAGGTCAACTCCCACAAAGCCATCGTCCACTGGTTCAGGGGAGACGAGAAAATTGAGGTAACGTAGAAATATTTTCAACAGTTAAGCAAATTTCTCTTTGTGAAGTATAATTATTACAAATTAATTCCACTTTCTCATCAATATAACGTAATTTTTATTTATTATAACATCTCTGAGTTAAATCTGTTGATTTGTTTTCTTTGTATTTTTTGTAAAAGTTTTTTGTTGGGTTTAACGACACATGTAGAACTAATGTGACGTTTTACTGTGGTAACGTTTCGCTGTCGAGGAGTTTTGTGAACCTCCTGGAGAGCAAAACGTTGCCACAATAAAATATCACATTACTTGTACATGTGTCCTTTTACCTAAAATGTTGCCGATCGATGTATCATTATTACAACTTACATATTTTAAAACGAATGAGGTTACAGAAGTTATTCTTTGTTTGAATTTGGTCTTCTGGAATGCGGAAACGGTTTTTTTTTATATAATGCCAATATCAAAGGACGGGGGTTCTTTGATATAGGAAAACTACGACAATGGCATCTATTTGGTAGTTAGAATAAACCAAAATTACCAAGTTTACTCTCTGATGGCAGGAAGACGAAAAGTTCGAAACTTACAAAGACATGACGGGCACAGTTCGTCTCACCATTAAGAACGCCAGCAAGAAAGACAAGGGCAAGTACACAGCCAAGATCTTCAGATGCGAGAAGGAAGCCACTGAGACCTTGCTTACCATCGTTGGTAAGTGGCTTTGGAGATCTTCGAGTCCTGGACATATAGGCTGAGAACCTGGATAGTTCTCAGTATAATTGTGTCCAGTTAAATATATAGCTTGGGAAATTGCAAGACTCTTGTGCCCTGGATTGTATAAATTATTGTCTCGGGAATTTATGAGAAAGTTGCTTCCGGATCCTAATAAAATAAGAACTTGGAGATGTTCTAAACTATCATATCATGGATTAAGAAGTTGTAAACTTTACATGTTCCAAAAACGTTTCAGGTGTTGAACTGAATAACTATGTTAGTTTGCGGTGAAATTAATCTTACTATCAATTAAATTAAGAAAATATGGCCAACAATCCTAAAACTCATTCCTCTTTCCGTCTGCTTCCAGATCAGCCTTTCAAATTCACTAAGCAGCTCAAGTCCAAGACGGTGACCGAGAATCACAAAGTCGTTCTTGAGTGCGATGTGGACGAGGCCGAGGCTGAGGTAGAGTGGTTCTACGGGGACAAGAAACTGACACCTGATAGCAAAGCGTACGTTTACCTACTCAGTCGTTGCCGTTTTAAGCAGTTTTCATACTGCCTTCAGTATTAGTTAGGTGCTTAGACTTTCTCATTTATGAAGCTAGAACAGTTAATTAAAATTACAGTAATTAGATTGTTCCTCGTATTCATATATACAAAATCTCTCTCAAAGCTGAAAATGTTATCGGAATGAGTTAGAATCTTGTTCACGACACTAATATGCAATGACGCCATTTTGAGCAGAAGAAGGTTTGTGTGTGAGGGGCTTTGACTACCAGCAAGCGTGCGTGAGCGTGTTAGGAGCGTGTGGTGGTAAATGGTTTTAATGACTTGACGTGCTGTTGGAGTATGAGCAAGGTAATATTTATGAAAGGATTCAAGGAAACCAGTTAGCCTGATTTGAGTCCTGGAGGTGGGAAGTACAGTGCCTGCACTCTGAAACACCTCTGGCAAGACAGTGCTGGAGTGATAATGAAGGTGTTTCTTCTTTCTCGGGTCACCCTTCCTCGGTGGGAAGTGGCAGATGTGTTAATTAAAATATATTCTGCATCAGTCGTTGTGCCAGACAAGTCGAACATATACAAATTTTTCTTATAACTCTGTCAAAAATCCGTCGGAATATCACAGAAATATAATATTTCAATGAAGTTAATATTAACCAAATTAAACTAGGATTATATTATATAATATTCCAACCAGTTTAAGTGAGGTTGTTATGATAGATTTTCTGCAGAGTAAAAATCAAAAAGAAAATTCAACCTATGTTAATTGTACATTAATAAAAAATATCGACACATTTTATCTTTTAGATAATTCGGTTTTTTTAATTCTTCTGGGTTAAAGAAATATATTTGCGTCTGTATGTATGTGTGCGTGTGTGTGTGCGTTTTTCGTGTGTATTCATCTAATTGTGGTTGCAGGGGTCGAGTCACAGCTCCTGGTCCCACTCTGTGTGTGTGTGTGTGTGTGTGTGTGGCCCGCCTGTATGTGTGTGAGTGTGTATGTGTAATATGTCTCAATAGATATATGCTGACAGTGCGAATTAATTTGAGAATTAGTTTTATATTAAGACATATTTCTGTGTATTCTCCTCTTCATGAACTATCATCTTCCAAGTGTTATATGTCTGTGTAGTTACAAGTCCATCTCTTCTCTCGTCTGTCAGCTATTTTCATTAGCCTTATTTTTTATTAAACTCTCCAGACAAGTTTTTTTCGTAGCGACAAGATGTGACAGACCCAATTTAGCAGTTTGAGCTTTATTGCAAAGGTGTTCAGAAAGTGAAGCAACCATTGCATTATTGCAAAGGTGTTCAGAGAGTGAGGCAACCATTGCATTATTGCAAAGGTGTTCAGAAAGTGAGGCAACCATTGCATTATTGCAAGGGTGTTAAGAAAATAAGGCAACCAATGCATTACATGGAGTCGGAGGAACATTGCCAAATGCCAGTGACCACACAAGGAAAAAAAAAGTCTTTGGGATTCCTCCCAGAGACTTTTGTTTCTTGTGTGGATTTTTAGAGATGATTAAGTAGTTTAATTGTGCCCAGATATTACAGGAACTAGAGGTCAACATTGACCATGTGATAGACGAAACAGCTAACATAATTCAGACATATTCAGACTTTTTTAGTAATCTATTTTCAGTGGATTGCATCATTATCTGAAGACCTGTATAAATATTCTTTTATAGAAATTATAGCTCTCTGGTATAGCTATACAACTCTTGCTGTGGTACATTAGCTGGAGGTGTGCATCATTACTGTGAGTGTAGCTATAGTAAACAGCTACGGCTTTGCCTCATCTTGTCGCTCACGATGTAAACAAGCCAAGGAATACTTGGACTGCCATATCACTGTTGACATGGTGTTGCCCTCTCGCAGATCTCAAGCATGTGCGTCGCTCCGCGCCGAAAGGTAAATGAGTGGTGTCTCCAGGTGTCACCAATGGACAATTTGGCCTTGGTATCCATTTCATTTGTTCTCTCTTAACATTTAATTCATTTTCCGCTCAGTCCGACCATCTGTCTGGACGCCAGCAGATCCCGCAAGGCCCAGACTCAACACCTGGTAACCTAGTAGTAAATCTTCCTCATAAAACTTTATAAATCACGAGTTTTAAACAAATATATTGACTCAATCAAATCAGTAAAACGAATTAGCAACATTAAACTGAAGATATTAAACCGATACCGAGATAAAACTAAAACTTCAAGTTAAGCACTGAACATCACTGGGCGCAACACCAGTGGTTTAAAGAAGCTATATACGTCGCTTCTCCTTTCCCCGCTTTTCTACTGCTCTAGCTTTGCATCTCCCGATTACGAAATATATGTCTGTCTGTTTGTCTGTCTGTCTGTCTGCCTGCCTGTCTGTCCAGGACGGTAGCATCAGCTTTCCCTATTCCAGACACTGGTGAGTAGGAGAATAGTCACTGCCGCCAACTCCAACACTAACTAGGTGTGAACATTGCCGGAGCGATTACACTTCTCAGCAGTTGGGTGGTACCAGTCAGGCTCTAAGGAAAGGACATCATGCCTATTGTGTGTTTTCTTAGAGGACCAGTCTGGCTGGTGCCCAGCTGCTGAGAAGTGTAACGCCTCAGCAATGTTCACACCTAGTGAGTACTGGAACTGAACTGTCACTCTCCTCAGTGTTTGGAACAAGGTTGCTTCTAGGCTCTCGCACTGCAGCTCAGCCACCGTAGTTGTGTTCGTGATCTGGGCCGCCATCCGCATCTGTCCGCTGGAGACCAAAAATTTTTAATTTCAACTTCCAGCTAAATTAATTTATGATTGCCTCTCTACCTGGGTATTTTTGTATCTTTAGTAATTGTGAGTAGTTTTGTTACGTAGTAAAACTTTGTACTTTTGTAATCTGTCTTGAAACATTACGGTATGTGTGATTATTAATATTTATGTTATTCCACGTCTTGTACTTAGCATGCCAGAGGTAGAGAGGCAGAGGTAAACAGGTCACCGGTTGCGGAATGCGGTCCATGCTGGTTGGTTAATTAGGTTGAAAGCCTATAGACTATGCGAGGGTCATTAAGGCTGCATGTAACCTGTTCACCACCAGTCAAGAACACTCTAATCCCTAAAATAAGGATTGGAGTAAATTTTCAGTGTATATACTCTGACAGACATACACCTTTTTGTGTACATAACTGTAGTCCATGCTCCGCAGGGATTATTATTATTATAATCAAAAAGAAGCGCTAAGCCACAAGGACTATACAGCTGCTCCGCAGGGAGCATTTATGTATTCTGCTCCTGAGGCCACTCAGCAAGCGTCACATTTTCCACTGTATGTAGGAACAGTCAGCAAGCATCACATATTCTACGACTTCTGAGGTCACATACCAAACATATTATATTCTATTTTTTTTTTCGCGGAACCGCTCAACAAGCATAGTATATTCCACTGTTCCTGTGACTATTAATCAAGCATCACATTCACTGTTAGGGACACTCAGCGAGCTTCACATATTTCAGTGTTTCTGAGAACATTCAGTAGACACCATACTGCTTGTGGCCACAACGAACATAACATTCTACCATTCCTGAGTCCACTCATCAAGCATAGCATATTTAACTGTTTTTTTTGTGGTTATTAAACAGCCATCACATATTATACTGTTATTTGAAGACACCAAACACCCATCACGTATTACACTGTTGGTGTGGCCACTCAGCAAGCATCAAATACTTTAATTGCTTCTGAGGCCACTAAGTGAGCATCCAGTATAGCAAATACAGCACCTTGAGCACGAACTATTTTTGTGTGTGAGCTGTGAATCTTTTGAATATTCTTATTTTATGTTTTTGCTTCCAAATCTATTTTTGTGTGCAGTCCATTTATATTTTTATGGACCATAGTCCTTAATATTTTGGCTCCCTTATTTAGTATTTTTTTTTTTTGGGGGGGGGGAGGGAGGGCACAACTTGAGGGAAGACAAGCAACGACAAGCCTGACACGAAGTGTGAAAAGTTTTAGTGACAGACAAAAAAAAAAATGCATCTGACACGGAATATGAAAAATATAATTGACCCCGACCAACAAAACACCTGACACAGTACAGAAAGTTTGAGAGACCATCTACATCACATGGACCAGTGTGGTTGACGGCCTTGATAATGCAATCTTCTCCAGTTGGTTTCTCCCTCACGTTTTAAATCCGAGATTCTGAACCCAGATACTCACAAGACCTGGTCGCTTAAAATATTTCTCCTGTTTGAAGATGTGATAGCTCATTCGGCTGGCTCGATCTATAACGTAAAGAGACCCCAAAAAAAAACGTCAAAACTAAGATATGCCCTAGCTGGAAATATTCTTAGGCTCTTATTTTTTTAGGATTCGAAATTGATCTTGCGAGTCCCTGACACTCTGGTTTGAGAACTCAGTCAGGCCATCTCGGCCACCTGTACAATGAACATGGCTCCCTTGAGATTTTTTGTCACGGGTTTCATTCTAAATAGCATCAACTGGAGGGGGGTTGCTAGTGTGTGTGTGCCGACTTCCACTAGTAAGTGTGTGTGCCGGAGGAGCTGGACTAACTCTCATCCTATGCTACCACAGCATCAAGATCATGAAGGATGGCAAGAAACGACAGCTGGTCTTCAAGAGCATTACCATGGACGATGCAGGCAACTACACCTGCAAGACAAATGCTGACGAGACCACCTGCGAGCTGATTGTTCAGTGTAAGTGGATATTGGCAGTGATGAATGGTGGCGAGGGAAGGGGCAGGTTGTGGGTAAACAAAACAGTGGGGGTGAGATAAGTGGTGGGTAGTGGGAAAATACATTTGGTAGAAGTGGTGAAATGATTGGTTAGCGGGTAGAGACAAGTGGTAATGATGATGGGTAGATCGGTGGGAAGGAACAAAATAGTCTCAAGTTAATGTACTTCGTTGAAAATTGGGAAAGGGCCTCGGAAAAGGTAGTTAGTGCTATTTTGTAGGAATGTTCGCATAGCGAAAAGGAACAAACGTTCGTGTGTGACAGGTATTGTGGAGAGGAATAGGTGTTCGTAAATTGCAGGTAATATGTTGGGAGGTTACTGATAAAGGGAAGGAATAAATACTCGTAAATTTTATATAGTGGATAAAGAAATAATTTCAGTGTAGTAAGAACAGATATTTATAAGTGGCTGGTGCTGGGTGGCAGGTGGTAAAAATAACTGACAGCAGTGTGTGCAAACTGTGTTCAAAGCTAGTCAAATGCACTCCTGGAAATTCATACATTTCTACCTGGAGACATATAAGTCCCACCTGACTCTTCCCTGACCTTCCACAGATGAGAATAAGTTCAAGAAGAAGCTACAAGATCAGATGACTTACGAGAAGCAGCCGGCGACGTTCGAAGTAGAGCTAGTGGACCCCAACGCTCCTCTGCAGTGGTTCATCAATGGCAAGGAGGTGACAGAAGGAGATAACTATGAGATCCAGAAGAATGGCGCCGTACACCGCCTCATCATTAAGGAAGCCGCCACTGCCCACGAGGGAGAAATTAAGGTTAGATCATCTCTCATCAAATGATGATCGAGGTTGTATAGCTACAGAGAAATATCTAAGCTAAAAACTGAAAATGGGCTTATAAAGTAAAAATGGGCATCGTAGCTTTGAATTTATCATATACTCACCAGTTCTCGCGCACCTATTTATGGTTACGGGCGTCAAATGTCGGCACCTGGAGCCACACTGCAAGCAAATAAAACGTGCTGGTGGTTTCACCGTCTTGGAGTGTCACCAACATGTAGTGTTTGTGCTTGCAGGCCGTGTGCGGGAACTTGGAGACGGCTTGCCAGCTGAGTGTGGGCGAGGGAGAGAAGCCGCCCAGCATCAAGCCGGAGGAACCCATTGAAGGGCCAGTGACCAAGCCTCTGGTCTTCGAGGTTCCTTACACAAGTGAGTCCTGTAGTGACTTATGTTTAATCAAAAAAATATTATAATAAAGTTGGTAGAATTACCGACAATATGTAAAGTAAAAGGACACAAGTGCAACTAATGTGACATTTATTGTGGCAACGTTTCGCTCTCCAGGAGCTTTATCAAGCCATTACCTTGATAAAGCTCCTGGAGAGCGAAACGTTGCCACAATAAATGTCACATTAGTTGCACTTGTGTCCTTTTACTTTACAAAAAAATATTAGTTCTGTCATTCATGGTCATACGACTCAATGTTTAAAAGCACAAGGTCATTCATTAAAATGAAGTGAACTGATAGTCATATTCACAAGGAAATTAACTCAAGAAGCCAGAGTCACATGTTTAATCAATTTGCAGCATAAGATTATCATGTTATACTGCGGTGCAGGATCGCAGTCACTATTAACCAGTTCATGTCTTCGGCGTCACTGGAAGCATTGAGCGGCAGTGCGCTATGAATATAAATAGGTTTTTAAATTATTATACAAAGAAGAACGGCACTGTAATAAGAATTCCTCTGTATTATGAGTATCCTTACTGTCGAAACTTTGCGACTCATCACCTGGCTTTTTTTTTTCAAGTGGCTTTTTTTTACAGAGGTGCTTATAATACTGGAGACATTGGAATAAGTGGAGATGTAATTATTAGGTGATCAGTCCCTCAGCGTCGATAGAAGGCAGCAGTCATTCCTTTAAAGTAAGGGAAACGAACTGACCACTTTTTTCTAGGCACCTTTGTTGATAACTAGGATACTTCTGCAACGTTTCGGTGCAGCTGGCTTTTTCTACGCTGGACAGTAGAAAAAGTAATTTTGAGGTTATCAGTCCCTCAGTCTTGATATATGGCCAGTCCCTCGGTCTGAGGGACTGACCACCTCTCAGGAAGTGGTCGGTTCAAAATTCTACCAAAGAAGCCTTCAGTTCAGGCGAATCATTTCGACAACAAACCTACACAAGTGTTGCACATGTGTTGCACATGTGCCTCATTACATTAGGTTCAGTTCCATCCCTTTTTCTTCATAGTGCTTTAATCTCAGCCTCAGAAGTAAATTGATCCAGCACTTGCTGGATCAGGTGTGAACGCCACACAGTCCTGCTTACACAGTGATTGACCTAACATGTATTTCACGTAGTGTCCATGAGCGGCTCTTCTCTCATGTGCTACGCTGTTTCCGGTTTTATAATTTTGCAAACGCAGTTGGACATAAATAAGTACAGTAATGTCCGAGCATGGCAATGAATATTTATTGTATTCTCATACCTGCTCGGAGCCAAAAGTATGTCTGTGACCATCAATAGAGCAAAGGTTTTGCAAAATTAAATATATAGCACTGTTCTACAGTAGCTTAAAGGAACCGAAGCCTAAACAGCTCCTACACATTCTCCCTGTTTCTCAGTTCCCGGCTCGAGGATCTCTAAGGTGGAGGCCAAGTTACTGAAGGACGGCAAGCCTATGAACGTCAAGGATGTTGAGGTAAACATACTGGATAAGAAGGTCGTTTACACCATCAAGAAACCGAGTAGGGACCAGAGCGGGAAATACGTCATCAGGATGTCCAACAAAGCCGGTGAGAGTAGCAAGGAAGTCAGGATCAACATGCAAGATAAGCCAAGCCCGCCTACCAATATTGAGGTACTGCTACTGGGTCACCCTCTTATTCTCTCTCTCTCTCTCTCTCTCTCTCTCTCTCTCTCTCTCTCTCTCTCTCTCTCTCCCTCTATCTTTCATTTCTGTCCTGAATTCTCCTGATTTTTTTGCTCCTCATCCATTTTTTTTATTTTCATCTTTTTTTTCCTCCTACAGCGGTTTTTCTACTAGACTATTTCGATTTTTTCCTCCTGATAATTAATTTAATTTCCTTTTCTTGTATTTCTCCAGTGTGTTCTTCTTTTGTTCCTTTCTGGTGTGTAATTTTTGTGCTCCTCTGCAGGTGTCTGAGATCTTTTCAACGTCATGCTTAATAACATTCGGACCACCTAAGGACGACGGTGGTCTACCTCTCACCTACTACACTATCGAGCGCCAGGACTTCTCCGTCAAGGGTAAGTGCTGTTACCTCCTGGTCAAGTGTAGCCCCATCATGTCTGTGATCCAAAGGAGTGTGTGTGTGAAAGTGTGTTCATGTGTGAGTGGTGCCTCGAGGGTGTCAACGTCTCTGGTAAATCCCTTGAATCTTCTACTGCTGTGTTCCATGTGAAGGAGGGTCTTGGAGCCTCAGACGCCTTAATTAAGATTTTCAAGTTAGACAGCAGGAACATGTATCATTGTTGATAGTATACACTACCGACAAGTTGACGAATAAAACACATTTGCAGCACCTGTGTATATTTATTGCCAAAACGTTTCGCCTGCACAACATACTTCTACAGTAGGGTGTAAGGTAATATAATACTCGAAGCAGTAAAAGTTGTTTTAACATGATCAGTCCGTCGCCCTCGGTGGGACGTGATCAGATCTTATTTACAAGAGACGAGATGAAGCAGCTGGAATGACATCTCGGGTGAGCGTCGCTGACGAGTGGAAGTCATGGAAAACAATTCCTTAGCAAAGAAGATACAAGCCTCATATCAGTGCTTAACCTTAAGGGACTGACCACCTCTCACCGAGAATGACGGACTAATCACGTCAAAACAACTTCTACTGCCCCCAGTGTTAAATTCAGCAGTATTCTACTGAAGATGAAGATGAAGATACCTAAGTGTTTCAAATGTGTCTTATGCATCAGTTTGAACATGTATCTTGTTATAATGCTAACCAAGGCCCTCCTGTTCTGAGCAGCTGGAAGTTCAAGCATTCCAGACTTTATTTTTGATTGGTAATGAACTTCTATCCGAGTATTTTCACCCTGTTTCCTTTGCTTGCTTCGTCGTGGTGTCATTGTGTGCTTTTGCAGTTTTACCAAAAAAAAAAAAATTTTTACCTTTATTATATCAGATGTTTGCACATCCTATCTGTTGTGATATATTTTGTTCACTATTCCTCTTCGTGTGTCCTGTGCTTGAGCGAGACTGTGTGATGTGTGCTGTCAGTGGCTGTAAATATTGGCTTTTGACTTTAATGTGAGTTAAAATATTTTAAAGACACTTAATCTAGCTTTATTCTGAACTTCAGATATGTGATAAAAACATAAATATTGTTTTTTGGTAATGATATAAACCACAACATCACCATAGGACGGTGACGCATTTTTGTGATATTTTTAAATTCTATGCTATTTTCCTAGATTGTCATTTTACACTTTTGCCACTTTTTTTCCTACTGGAAGGTGTTTATATATATATATATATATATATATATATATATATATATATATATATATATATATATATATATATATATATATATATATATATATATGCAGGATAATCATAGTGTAAAACGGTCGTAACCGTAGCGTAACATAATTAATTAGAATGAAGTCTTACATGCGGGCTGTGTGCTTAGCTCTAAAAAAAAATCGAATGACGTCACAGATCTGGGGTGTCAGCAATGTTAAGAATCATTGGAATGTTGTGATACCCATAACAATAAAATTAAGTAATTTCATAATATCCAAATTTCATAATATAAGAATTATAAACCGTACCCTGAGCCTTTTATTAAATGTTTGCAAAAACGAAAAAAAAAAAACTTGTTTCAAATCAGTCATACTTGTCATTCACGTTTTATCTCACCCGTTAATTTGGTCTTTCTCAGAAGACCTTTTGCATTAAGTTACAAACTGCTGAAAGTGTGCAGATAACTTTTAAGTGCTCTATTAAATGTTCACAAATCAAAAAAATGGACAAATTTCCCTTTCAGAGTATGTCTTTAAAATTTCGTGCATTGATTATGTTTAACGTTATTGAGTTCAAACAGGTAAAAATATTGTTTAATTTTTTTCAGGTTTCATGTGCTATATTCCAAGGGTTTCACGTCATATTGACTGGCCATTAACAACACCATTTGCACTTACTAGTAACTTTTCGGTACGGAATGGTACTGAATCTTGAATAATGGAACTAATATGGGATAAGTTATGCGTCCCGGATATTTTTGGCTTAATATGTTCATACCTCGGTAAAACAACAAAGAATTTAAACCGTGAATACAATGCTTGTATTAGCGATACCAAAACGCCTTTTTCATGAGTTTTTAAATATACTCTATCCTGTACTTTGGGTGTACCAGCAGTTTCAAATGTTATTCATAAACATAATACTAAAATTTCATTTGTTATATACAACATTTCAAATCGTATATTCCATAAGATCAGTTTTTGCTTTGATTAAATAAAATTATGTTGTGAGAAATAGTTGCTCTTTTAATTATTCAAGTGTATTGTTTTGATAAACGAATTTAACAGAGGCGGAGGGAAATTCCCCATTGGTTGAAAGTGTTTAGATTACCTTTTGACTGTGTTATCACTGTGGTTAACCTGCATATTTGATAACACTTGCTTTTGTGGCTATCTTGTATGTATATATATATATATATATATATATATATATATATATATATATATATATATATATATATATATATATATATATATATATATATAATGTTACTATTTTAAGATAGATATCAATATACTTTTTATGTAAAAAATATAAAGCTTACGGTGTATTCCCCAAATATAACACAGGGAAGTGATGTCCATTGAATGTCAGTCGTCCACATTTTCTTCACAGCTTTGACAGACTCACTGTTGGTCTTAAGTTACTGTCATTACAAAAAGTTCGCTAAAGTCTTAGCTTCAGCCTTCAGAAACGAAGATGATGCAGTCTGTTTCAGTATTGATTGGAAAATTTTCAGTGATTATTAGTTCTTAAAAAGAAGTTGGTGGAAACACATTTATATTTTGGTGTTTATACATCAGCTGCTCAAAAATATGGACGGCATTTCGTAGAGCTATAGTCCAGCTTTCCAAGATATTTTGTGGCAGCTAATATTTTGAAAACATATATAAATAATTACTAACATTTATTATCAAAATTTATTAAGTATAATATTTATTGATTACCTCTAAAATAGTTGAATATTCCTGCCTGAATGTGCATGTTCATAAGCTGCCACAAAAGCACATTGGTATAATTAGCTGCTATAATTAAGGATGAGCCCATTCCCGCCACATTCAGCAATCTGAGCCCCACTTCTGCTGTTCTCAACTGAGCCCTGAACTTCTGCAGTCAACACAGCTCCCGAACTCGTGTTGACACTTTTATTTCCTCTCCCAACAGCATCACATCCGAGAATCTGGGAACGAACAGGTAGAGAGTGTTTACTAACTGCAACTGCTGTGGCCTGAAATGCTATTATTTTAAGAATCCAAAAAACAAAAATTTCTTCATCAACACTGTGCCTTTTTCCTAAGTTTAAATAAAAACTTTCGGTGCAAAACTTTAGGAGATTTAATGGGCTTGCTTTTGTGTTTTGTTTGATTAATAATAGTATATGGAAATGTTTATGTAAACATGGTATTCCAAATATTCTCTCAGTGGGGTACAGTGCTAATGAAGATTTTGTATAAAAGAGTTAAATTTCAGAAACAGTTTTTAAACCAACAGGAGAACGAAAACTTTTATTTTTTTCTAACAAAACGTACCTAAGTATTTCTTTTGCCTTTTCCAATTTAAAGAAAAATTCCCCAAGTAGATCCCATGTAGTGTAAATAACTCCACATCATATTATTTTCTCAAAATGGTATCAGTTTTTCCCTTAAGTTTCTCAAATTCACATTTAAAAATTAAACTATTCCTAGGAGCTAACGACGAACTGCCATGCCAGAAATAATTATTAATCAAGAACATATCAAATAAAAACTGAAGTGCCTGAAGATTACTTATTAGTTTATTGAGCTCAAGCTGACGCAGTAGAGAGATCTTTTCTTGAAGACTCTAATCTTATAACCTAGCTTACTGTTTTCTAGAGTTCATTCTTAGATTGTTTTTACCTTAGACATAGACACACCACATGTTTAGAATTATGCATTTGGCATTACTTTAACTCATAATCACTCAGTTCTAGATGAGAGTAACTTATAATTTGCTAATATTTAGAAACAAAATCTTATTTTTAGACATATAAGGTTTAAGGAAACATTAATACATAATATGCTGGGTAGGATACCATATATAAATTCCAATATTTGTTCAGAATGTCTTTGTTGTAGTCGCATCAGCATGCCTCAGTTCCCGGCTCTGCCTAACTGAGACGCATCAGCATGCCTCAGTTCCCGGCTCTGCCTAACTGAGATGCATCAGCATGCCTCAGTTCCCGGCTCTGCCCAACTGAGACGCATCAGCATGCCTCAGTTCCCGGCTTTGCCCAACTGAGACGCATCAGCATGCCTCAGTTCCCGGCTCTGCCCAACTGAGACGCATCAGCATGCCTCAGTTCCCGGCTCTGCCCAACTGAGACGCATCAGCATGCCTCAGTTCCCGGCTCTGCCCAACTGAGACGCATCAGCATGCCTCAGTTCCCGGCTCTGCCCAACTGAGACGCATCAGCATGCCTCAGTTCCCGGCTCTGCCCAACTGAGACGCATCAGCATGCCTCAGTTCCCGGCTCTGCCCAACTGAGACGCATCAGCATGCCTCAGTTCCCGGCTCTGCCCAACTGAGACGCATCAGCATGCCTCAGTTCCCAGCTCTGCCCAACTGAGACGCATCAGCATGCCTCAGTTCCCGGCTCTGCCCAACTGAGACGCATCAGCATGCCTCAGTTCCCGGCTCTGCCCAACTGAGACGCATCAGCATGCCTCAGTTCCCGGCTCTGCCCAACTGAGACGCATCAGCATGCCTCAGTTCCCGGCTCTGCCTAACTGAGACGCATCAGCATGCCTCAGTTCCCGGCTCTGCCCAACTGAGACGCATCAGCATGCCTCAGTTCCCGGCTCTGCCCAACTGAGACGCATCAGCATGCCTCAGTTCCCGGCTCTGCCCAACTGAGACGCATCAGCATGCCTCAGTTCCCGGCTCTGCCCAACTGAGACGCATCAGCATGCCTCAGTTCCCGGCTCTGCCCAACTGAGACGCATCAGCATGCCTCAGTTCCCGGCTCTGCCCAACTGAGACGCATCAGCATGCCTCAGTTCCCGGCTCTGCCCAACTGAGAGTATCTAGAAATGACCACGTCCATACGATTGTGTTTATTTTTGTATAAATCTGCATGGAATGTAGAAATATTTTACAGTGATTTTTATAAACTATGTTTTTTCTCTGAGGAGATACCTACTTTTCTGAGTAGCCTAAAGTTTTTTTTTTGTATATTCATATGTTAGTGTTGAAAGGTGTTAAACCCCAGTTAAAGTATGGCTTGATTTAATCGTTGCTACCTGGTGAAGGCTTTACCTGCAACACTTGTTGATAATGTTAGCACTGACTTGACACAACCTGTAGTATACCTTGTCCGTCGTACTGTCTTAGTGACCCATGATAGACTAAACATATCTTGGTGACTTACACTAGACTCAATCTGTATGTCTTGGTGACTCACACTAGACTCAATCTGTATGTCTTGGTGACTCACACTAGACTCAATCTGTATGTCTTGGTGACTCACACTAGACTCAATCTGTATGTCTTGGTGACTCACACTAGACTCAATCTTTATGTCTTGGTGACTCACGCTAGACTCAATCTTTATGTCTTGGTGACTCACGCTAGACTCAATCTGTTTGTCTTCGTGACTCACACTAGATTAAATCTGTCTTTAAGACGTACATTAGACTTAACCTGTCCTGGTGACTCACACTAGATTAAATATGTATTTATGACGTTCATTAGACTTAATATGTCCTGGTGACTCACACTGGCCTGTCTTGGTGACCCACACTGGTCACTACATCTTAATATTACTGTACATGCATTGCATCTGTCCGCTTCTTATTGTTTCTCAGTGTCCTAGTTACTCACAGCCTGTCTGGCTAGTTGCTCACAGCCTGTCTGGCTAGTTACTCACAGCCTGTCTGGCTAGTTGCTCACAGCCTGTCTGGCTAGTTACTCACAGCCTGTTAAGCTACTTACGTCTCTACACTCATTGTCTTGGTGACTCACCGCAGACTTACACCGTCATGGTGGGTCAATTTTAGACTCACCATGTTCTTGGGGACTCATCCTCTCTAGGTGATACTCATCAACCTATATTCTACTAACGGAGAAGGCAGAGAGATAGGTAATAATATTTATTATTATTATTATTATTATTATTATTATTATTATTATTATTATTATTATTATCATTATTATTATTATTGCTCAATTACCATGGGTTCATTCGATGAAGAACCCTTCAATAGCAAAGTCACAGTAGCTAATCAATACTTAATCATGAGATCAAAGAAGCTGATCAATACTTAAAGAAGCCACTCGCGGTATTTGCTCAGGACTTGATCAAGTGGTCATAGTAACGGTTGAGTTGATCAAGTGGTAACAGTAACTGTTTAGGAGTTGATCAAGTGGTCACAGTAACTGTTCAGGACTTGATTAAGTGGTCACAGTAACTGTTCAGGAGTTGATCAAGTGGCCACAATAACTGTTCAGGACTTAATTAAGTGGTCATAGTAACTGTTCAGGACTTGATCAAGTGGTCACAGTAATTGTTCAAGAGTTGATCAAGTGGTCATAGCAACTGTTCAGGACTTGATCAAGTGGTCACAGGAACTGTTCAGGAGTTGATCAAGTGGTCACAGTAACTGTTCAGGAGTTGATCAAGTAGTCTCAGTAACTGTTCAGGAGTTGATCAAGTGGTCACAGTAGCTGTTCAGGACTTGATCAAGTGGTCACAGTAACTGTTCAGGACTTGATCAAGTGGTCACAGTAACTGTTCAGGACTTGACCAAGTGGTCACAGTAACTGTTCAGGACTTGATCAAGTGGTCATAGTAACTGTTCAGGACTTGATCAAGTGGTCACAGTAACTGTTCAGGACTTGATCAAGTGGTCACAGTAACTGTTCAGGATTGATCAAGTGGTCACAGTAACTGTTCAGGACTTGATCAAGTTGTCACAGTAACTGTTCACGACTTCATCAAGTGGTCACAGTAACTGTTCAGTTGATCAAGTGGCCACAGTAACTGTTCAGGACTTGATCAAGTGGCCACAGTAACTGTTCAGGATTTGATCAAGTGGTCACAGTAACTGTTCAGGACTTGATCAAGTGGTCACAGTAACTGTTCAAGAGTTGATCAAGTGGTCACAGTAACTTTTCAGGAGTTGATCAAGTGGTCACAGTAACTGTTCAAGACTTGATCAAGTGGTCACAGTAACTGTTCAGGATTGATGAAGTGGTCACAGTAACTCTTCAGGAATTGATCAAGTTGTCACAGTAACTGTTCACGACTTCATCAAGTGGTCACAGTAACTGTTCACGACTTGATCAAGTGGTCACAGTAACTGTTCAGGACTTGATCAAGTGGTCACAGTAACTGTTCAGGACTTGATCAAGTGGTCACAGTAACTGTTCAGGACTTGATCAAGTGGTCACAGTAACTGTTCAGGACTAGATCAAGTGGTCATAGTAATTGTTCAGGACTTGATCAAGTGGTCACAGTAACTGTTCAAGAGTTGATCAAGTGGTCACAGTAACTGTTCAGGAGTTGATCAAGTGGTCACAGTAACTGTTCAGGTCTTGATCAAGTGGTCACAGTAACTGTTCAGGACTTGATCAAGTGGTCACAGTAACTGTTCAGGGCTTGATCAAGTGGTCACAGTAACTGTTCAGGAGTTGATCACGTGGCCACAGTAACTGTTCAGGATTTGATCAAGTGGTCACAGTAACTGTTCAGGACTTGATCAAGTGGTCACAGTAACTGTTCAGGATTTGATCAAGTGGTCACAGTATCTGTTCAGGATTTGATCAAGTGGTCACAGTAACTGTTCAGGACTTGATCAAGTGGTCACAGTAACTGTTCAGGACTTGATCAAGTGGTCACAGTGACTGTTCAGGACTTGATCAAGTGGTCACAGTAACTGTTCAGGACTTGATCAAGTGGTCACAGTAACTGTTCACGACTTGATCAAGTGGTCACAGTAACTGTTCAGGACTTGATCAAGTGGTCACAGTAACTGTTCAGGACTTGATCAAGTGGTCACAGTAACTGTTCAGGACTTGATCAAGTGGTCACAGTAACTGTTCAGGATTTGATCAAGTGGTCACAGTAACTGTTCAGGACTTGATCAAGTGATCACAGTAACTGTTCAAGACTTGATCAAGTGGTGACAGTAACTGTTCAGGACTTGATCAAGTGGTCATAGTAACTGTTCAGGACTTGATCAAGTGATCACAGTAACTGTTCAGGACTTGATCAAGTGGTCACAGTAACTGTTAAGGACTTGATCAAGTGATCACATTAACTGTTCAGGACTTGATCAAGTGGTCACAATAACTGTTCAGGAGTTGATCAAGTGGTCACAGTAACTGTTCAGGACTTGATCAAGTGGTCATAGTAACTGCTCAGGACTTGATCAAGTGGTCACAGTAACTGTTCAGGACTTGATCAAGTGGTCACACTACTTAATAAAGACACTGGTGCTTAATAAAGGCCTTAGCGGGTTTATGTATATATATAAAAAACAAAACGGTTTCTTTCTTTTCCCAGTGTTTGTTTTATCTCTTTATTACCATTACCTTATTTCTTTATTTTTTCTAGATATGTGTTCTTATTTGTCTTTTATCTTCTTTTGTTTCTCCTTTACCCTTATTATGTTTTTATTAGTATTCCTTTCTTCATCTCTTTATGTTTCCCGAATCTTACAATCTCTGCCTTCCAGTGTTATCATTATTCTCTCTGCCTTCCAGTGTTGTCATTATTCTCTCTGCCTTCCAGTGTTATCATTATTCTCTCTGCCTTCCAATGTTATCATTATTCTATCTGCCTTTCAGTGTTATCATTATTCTATCTGCCTTCCAGTGTTATCATTATTCTCTCTGCCTTCCAGTGTTATCATTATTCTCTCTGCCTTCCAGTGTTATCATTATTCTCTCTGCCTTCCAGTGTTATCATTATTCTCTCTGCCTTCCAGTGTTATCATTATTCTCTCTGCCTTCCAGTGTTATCATTATTCGCTCTGCCTTCCAGTGTTATCATTATTCTCTCTGCCTTCCAGTGTTATCATTATTCTCTCTGCCTTCCAGTGTTATCATTATTCGCTCTGCCTTCCAGTGTTATCAATATTCCCTCTGCCTTCCAGTGTTATCATTATTCTCTCTGCCTTCCAGTGTTACCATTATTATATCTGCCTTCAAAGGTTATCATTATTCTCTCTGCCTTCCAATGTTATCATTATTCTCTCTGCCTTCCAGTGTTATCATTATTCTCTCTGCCTTCCAGTGTTATCATTATTCTCTCTGCCTTCCAGTGTTATCATTATCCTTTCTGCCTTCCAGTGTTATCATTATTCTCTCTGCCTTCCAGTGTTATCATTATTCTCTCTGCTTTCCAGTGTTATCTGTTGATAAATTAGACACATGTGCAACTCTTGGGTATCTTTATTGAGGAAACGTTTCGCCACACAGTGGCTTCATCAGTCCATACGTAGGAGAAACTTGAAGAACAGGAGGAGAATGAGGTAATCAGTCCCTCAACCTTGAGTCGATGTGTTCAGTCCATCAATCTTGAATAGAATACGGCATATGAGCGGATGAAGCCACTGTGTGGCGAAACGTTTCCTCAATAAAGATACCCAAGAGTTGCACATGTGTCTAATTTATCAACATGTCGGTTCTCTGAACCATTCATCTTCAGTGTTATCTGTCTTCCTCTCTTACCACAACTTTCTCTTCATATTTATTTAAAAACATTTTTCTTCAGTAATACACTATACATAATAAATTGCTAACAAAAATAACATGACACATATTAACACAGTTTTACAGTCGTTTTATTCACTGTTTAATCGCCACCAGCTTAAACTTTCTTAACACGTTTATTTTCCTTCTCAAATAAAACATATTCACGTTTGAGGAATCTCCCGATTGTCAAAGTGAATATAATAAAACTGTATTTGACAGAGCTTTATAAAGCATAATAACAATGTGTGTAGTTTAATGTGGTACATAATACTGACAGGTTGATGGGGTTACCACGCGTGCTGACTGTGTCAGCGAGCAGCAATTTCCAGCACACTCAGTACATTACCTTTTGACACGAAGCTGATTTAATTATTGTATTTATGTACAGGGGATCAATAGTTAATTAATGCATACGATTTGTTTGAATATGGTTATTTAATTTTGTTACATATACTAAGGGAGAGTTTGATATGATACTTGTGTTATCTTGCTGGTCGCTGTGTCAGGTTCTCCGAGACTGTTATACACGGGTCCGTTTTCAAGCATTACTTAAATAACTACTGTCACGTTTTCGAAAACTAAGTATTTCTGATGAAGTACTTTTTTGATAACGATTCAAT